>NC_092046.1:114455058-114755058 GCF_003086295.3 Arachis hypogaea
ATTTGTAATATGTTTATGCAAGAAATCATGAATTGAAACATGAAGAGTGAAAAAAAATTGAAGTAAAAACGAAATTACTTACTCCCCACAATCCTGGAGTTAAATGCCCAACTACTGCATGTTTTGGGCGTTTAACGCCCAATTGGTGCTTAGTTTGGGTGTTTAACGCCCAGCTGTTGCTTCTAGCTGGCGTTAAACGCCAGAAACTCCTTTGTCACTGGGCATTATCCTGAACGCCCAGGATGCTGTAAATCTGGCGTTAAACGCCCAGAAGCTGCTTCTTTCTGGCGTTTAACGCCCAGATGGCTATCTCTATCGGCGTTAAACGCCCAGTAGATGCTCTTTTTGGGCGTTTAACGCCCAAAACAGCTCTTACTGGCTTTTTTTTCGCACCAGTGAGCTGTTTTTTTGCTGTTTTGTATTCTGAATCCTTCTACAACCCTATGAACTTATGCAATTGATTCTTTACCTTGAAGATTATTTATATTAAACCTGTATAAAAATAAATAAAAAAATAAATAAGAAAAAAAGTTTTGATAATGACTGGGTTGCCTCCCAGCAAGCGCTTCTTTATTATCTTTAGCTGTACCTTGCTGAGCTTTTAATCTAGTCTCAGCCTTGAGCACTCTTACTCAACATTGCCTTCAAGATAATGCTTGATTCTCTATCCATTAACAATGAACTTCTTATTGGAATCAATGTCTTAAAGCTCCACATAGCCATATGGTGACACACTTGTAATCACATATGGTCCCCTCCACCGGAATTTCAGTTTCCCGGGAAATAGTCTGAGCCTAGAGTTAAACAGCAGAACCTACTGTCCTGGTTCAAAGACTCTAGATGATAGCTTTCTGTCATGCCACCTCTTTGCTTTCTCTTTGTAGATCTTGGCATTTTTGAAAGCAGTGAATCTGAATTCCTCTAGCTCATTTAGCTAGAGCAATCTTTTTTCTCCGGCTAAATTGGCATCAAAGTTTAGGAATCTGGTTACCCAGTAGGCCTTATGTTCCAGTTCCACGGGCAGATGACAGGCCTTACCATACACAAGCTGGTATGGAGAGGTCCCTATAGGAGTCTTGAATGCTGTTCTGTAAGCCCAAAGAGCATCATCCAAGCTTCTCGTCCAATCCTTTCTACGGGTACTTACAGTCCATTCCAGGATTCTTTTTAGTTCTCTATTAGAGACTTCAGCTTGCCCATTTGTCTGTGGATGATATGGAGTTGCCACCTTGTGGCTAATTCCATACCGGACCATAGCAGAGAAAAGCTGTTTGTTGTAGAAGTGAGTGCCCCCATCACTAATTAGTGCTCTAGGGACACCAAACCTGCTGAAGATATGTTTCTGGAGGAACTTCAGCACTGTCTTAGTATCATTAGTGGGTGTGGCAATGGCCTTTACCCATTTGGATACATAGTCGACTGCAACCAGAATATAAGTGTTTCAGTATGATGATGGGAAAGGCCCCATGAAGTCAATACCCCATACATCAAACAACTCAATCTCCAAGATTCCTTGTTGAGGCATGGCGTAACCATGAGGCAGATTACCAGCTCTCTGGCAACTATCACAGTTACGTACAAACTCTCGGGAATCTCTATAGAGGGTAGGCCAGTAGAAGCCACATTGAAGGACCTTGGTGGCTGTTCGCTTACCTCCGAAATGGCCTCCATATTGTGACCCATGGCAATGCCATAAGATCTTCTGTGCTTCTTCTCTAGGTACACACTTTCAGATTATTCCGTCTGCACATCTCTTAAAGAGATAGGGTTCATTCCACAAGTAGTACTTTGCATCAGTAATTAATTTTTTCTTTTGTTGCCTGCTGTACTCCTTGGGTATGAACCTTGCAGCTTTATAGTTTGCGATGTCTGCAAACCATGGCGTTTCCTGAATGGCGAACAAATGCTCATCAGAAAAGGTTTCAGAGATCTCAATAGAGGGAGATGACGCCCCTTCTACTGGCTCTATCCGGGACAGATGATCAGCCACTTAGTTTTCTGTCCCTTTTCTGTCTCTTATTTCTATATCAAACTCTTGCAGAAGCAACACCCATCTTATGAGCCTGGGTTTTGAATCCTGCTTTGTAAGTAGATATTTAAGAGCAGCATGGTCAGTGTACACAATCACTTTTGATCCTACTAAGTATGATCTAAACTTGTCAATGGCATAAACCACTGCAAGCAATTCTTTTTCTGTGGTTGTGTAATTTTTCTGGGCATCATTTAAAACACGGCTAGCATAATAAATGACATGCAGAAGCTAGTGATGCCTCTGCCCAATACTGTACCAATGGCATGGTCACTGGCATCACACATTAATTCGAATGGTAATGTCCAGTCTGGTGCAGAAATAACTGGTGCTGTGACCAGCTTAGCTTTCAGGGTTTCAAACGCCTGCAGGCACTCTGTGTCAAACACAAATGGCATGTCAGCAGCTAGCAGGTTGCTCAGAGGTTTTGCAATTTTTGAAAAATCCTTTATAAACCTCCTATAGAATCTTGCATGCCCCAGAAAGCTTCTGATTGCCTTAACATTGGTAGGTGGTGGTAATTTTTCAATTACCTCTACCTTAGCTTGATTCACCTCTATTCCCTTGTTCGAAATCTTGTGCCCAAGGACAATCCCTTCAGTCACCATAAAGTGACATTTTTCCCAGTTTAAAACCAGGTTAGTCTCTTGGCATCTTTTCAGAACCAGTGTCAGGTGATCAAGACAGGAGCTAAATGAGTCTCCATATACTGAGAAGTCATCCATGAAGACTTCCAGAAATTTTTCTGCCATATCAGAGAAAATAGAGAGCATGCATCTCTGAAAGGTTGCAGGTGCATTACACAGCCCAAATGGCATCCTTCTGTAGGAAAATACTCCGGATGGACATGTGAATGCTGTTTTCTCTTGATCCTGGGGATCTACTGCAATTTGGTTGTAGCCTGAATAGCCATCCAAAAAGTAGTAATAATCATGACCTGCTAGTCTTTCTAGCATCTGGTCTATGAATGGTAAAGGAAAATGATCCTTTCTGGTGGCTGTATTGAGCCTTCTGTAGTCAATACACATGTGCCACCCTGTAACTGTTCTTGTAGGAATCAGTTCATTTTTTTCATTATGAATCACTGTCATACCTCCCTTTTTGGGGACAACTTGGACAGGGCTCACCCAGGGGCTATCAGAAATAGGATAAATAATTCCAGCCTCCAGTAACTTGGTGACCTCTTTCTGCACCACTTCCTTCATGGCTAGATTTAGCCGCCTCTGTGGTTGAACCACTGGCTTAACCCAATAGGATCTTGTGTATGTATCTAGCTGGGCTTATGCCCTTAAGGTCACTTATGGACCACCCAAGAGCTGTCTTGTGTGTCCTTAGCACTTGAAGTAGTGCTTCCTCTTCCTGTGGATTTAAAGCAGAGCTTATGATCATCGGAAAAGTGTCACCTTCTTCTAGAAATGCATATTTCAGGGATGGTGGTAGTGGTTTGAGCTTGGGTTTTGGAGGTTTTTCCTCTTCCTGAGGAAGTTTCAGAGGCTCTTTCAATTCCTCTGAATCCTCCAGATCAGGCTGAGCATCTTTAAAGATGTCTTCCAGCTTTGATTCGAGACTCTCAGCCATGCTGATCTCGTCTACCAAAGAGTCAATAAGATCAACTTTCATGCTGTCTTTTGGTGTGTCTGGATGCTGCATGGCTTTGACAGCATTCAACCTAAACTCATCCTTATTGACTCTCAGGGTTACTTCCCCCTTTTGGACGTCAATGAGAGTTCATCCAGTTGCTAGGAAAGGTCTTCCTAGAATGAGAATGGCACTCTTGTGCTCCTCCATTTCCAGCACTACAAAGTCAGTGGGGAAGGCGAATGGCCTAACCCTGACAATCATGTCTTCAATCATGCCTGATGGGTATTTAATGGAGCCATCAGTAAGTTGGAGACATATCCGGGTCGGTTTGACTTCTTCAGTTAAACCAAGCTTTCTGATAGTGGATGCAGGTATTAGGTTGATGCTTGCCCCAAGATCACATAAAGCTGTCTTGGTGCAATCACCCTCTAATATGCATGGTATCATAAAGCTCCCGGGATCTTTAAGCTTTTCTGAGAAGCTTTTCAGAATGACTGCACTGCATTCCTCAGTGAGGTGAACTCTTTCAGTTTCTCTCCAATCATTCTTATGACTCAAGATCTCTTTCATTAACCACTTTGAGCCTTTAAATCCCATTTGTTCTATATTTCACCACATTACTAGCCTTAAGCAGAAAAATATTTGTATATCCCAAATTGAATCTTTGGTTAGCTTAAGATAGAATTGTGTGTGCTAGTTAAGTATGGGAAATTGTGGGAACAAAAGTTATTAAGAGAATGTGTCATGATAATTTAATGGGAATTTAGATACCTACTCATGTGAAACTATAAGAATTAAAAATCTATGTGCATTGATAAGCTATGTGTATTTTTGCCTCTATTAAAAAAATTTTTTAATAAATAAATGAATAAGGGGACAAAATTACCCCAATGCTGAATTGAGAATTCAAAGATCAATGCACATATGATAAAAATTAAAATAAAAAGTTGATACATGAGTATGGAATGTAAAAGGGGAATTCTGGGTAGGTAGGTATGAATTCTAAGGTTATGCAAGTTATATAGGTTGGGTTGAAGCTTGGGTTAATTAAAGATTCAATTTATAAGCTCACTTGACCATACATGTATCCCTACCTACCTTGGCCCCATTACAACCTTGAAAAGACCTCATGATGTTTGTATTGGTATATTAACTGTTGTTGATTGGTTAGGAGAAGAACAAAAGTTAGAGAGCATGATTAGAGAAGGATAGAGTGATTACCCTATACACTAGAGAGGTTAGAGCGTACATACATCATCAGTGAGGGTTCAATGCTTGAATTTCCATGTTCCCTGCTTTCATGAGCTATCTTCTTGCACTTTTATCTGTCTTACTGTATGATAATAGAATTAGTGGAGTTTGATTTGTAATTGTTTTGAAGAGCTTATTTACTTTTGATCAAGTGGACAAGAATCATATAGTTGCATTCATATATATATAGGATTGCATTTCATTGCATGAGTTTCTGCATGTTCATACTTATTTACTTTATCTCCTTCAATTAAACATGAGGACATGCTAATGTTTAAGTGTGGGGAGGTTGATAAACCACTAGTTTATGGTTTATATTGTGTTTAATTGTGTGGTTTTATCATGATCCTTACCCACTTATTCATTAATTTAGCATGCATTTATATTTCCTTCCTGAAATTATTACATGATTGAAAACTGCTTCCTAGAGACTTTTAATTATGCATTTTAATTCTCCTTTATTCCATTTGATGCCGTGATCTGTGTGTTAAGCATTTCAGGCTATATAGGACATGAATGAGTTGGCGATTGGAAAGGAAGCTAGCAAAAATAGAAGGAACACAAGAAATTGTGGAGATAACCAGCGAGAAGTGACGCGGCCGTATGGCTCATGCGACCGCACGAAAGAGGAGAAATCATAGTGACGTGGCCGCATGGCTCACACGACTGCGCGGACTAGAAAAGCACGAGCGACGCGGAGGCGTGGACGACGCGAATGCATGGCAAGGAAAAGCGCGAATGACGCGTCCGCATGGATGACGCGATCGCGTGACATGCGCGATCTGCAGGATTCGCTGGGAGCGATTTTGGACCCTATTTTAACCCAGTTCTCGGCTCAGAACAGCAGACTAAAGCCAGAGAACATGCAGAAACCAGTGATAACATTCATTCTACACAGTTTTAGTTTTGAGATCTAGTTTTACTCCTCCCCTAGGTTTTCTCTGGGAAGACATTGATAGTTCTTAGGATTTTATTTTTTTTAGCTTTTTGCATTGGGATATTGAGAAGAGTTATCACCTCATCAAGACTTCATCATTCTAGTTCGTTTTCTTTACTTGGCTTACTCTTCCATGTTCTTTGCTTTGCTTAATTTTACCATTGGAATATTTTTAGGATTATTTAATACAAGGATCATTTTTATTTTTAATTGAATATTTTAATTTTTATTTACAATGTCTTTCTTTAATTCCTTTTCATATGCTATGAATTTTACCTTTACAATGAGTGAGTAGTTCCCTAACTTGATGGGGAGTTGATTGAAAGGAACCCTTGAGTTGGAAGATTCAAGAGAAAGATTGTAATTGGGTTATTATTGGTTTGCTCTCTAGTTCCTGACACCAATCCTCCCAAGAGTGGATTGGGACTTGTGGATAGAACAGCATTCCAACTTGTTTTACCTTCCCTTACTTAGTAAAGGATAACTAAACGAAATAACTCTCAATTGTCAATTAATCTTAAGAGTGTTCCATCAAGAATAGGGCTTCCATGTAATCAACTCCCAGTCAAGGCTTTTATTTACATTATTCAATTTCATCAATTTAATTTCCTGTTTACTCAACTCAAACCTTTTCGAAAATATCTGATTAATAAGATAGCACCCTTTCCTGCAACTCGTTGGGAGACGACCTGGGATTCATACTCCCAGTATTTTAAATTTCAATTTTCTGTGACACCTTTCTAAATTGAGCGGTGGATTTCTGGCGAGTTAAGAACTATACTTGCAACGCATATATTCTAATAATTTTTAATTCACCAATTTCTGCCCGCATCAATTTTTGGCGCCGTTGCCGGGGAGTTGCAATAGAGTGCTAAAGTTATTAATTAGAATTTATTTATTTGCATTTTATTTTATTTTGCTACTATGAGCTGCATGTTTCTTTCACTAGATGACGCGTTCACTTCCTGATCCACGCTTGCTAGTATTCGATCCTGAGATTGAAAGAACCATCTCATGAATAAGGCGAGCTCGGCGTCTGTTAGTCCTCTCTGAGGGCGGATTTGAAACGCCATCTGAGGAAGAAACCAGCCCCCATTCTACTGATTCAGTTGATTTACGTACAGGTAACATGGCGGCAGCCAAAAGAGCTACCATCCAGGAGGAAGGAGCCCTTGATTTTACAATGCAACTATTTCAAGCGCATCACCCAGCGGTGGCTACAGATTTCGAAATAAAGACCGCACTGCTCAATTTGATGCCCAAGTTTCATGGCTTACCTGCTCAAGATCCTATCAAGCACTTGAGAGATTTCCAGGCAGCCTGTTCTACTGTCAGGCGAGATGGTACAGATGAAACTTCAATTCTGCTGAAAGCTTTCCCGTTTTCTCTTGAGGAAAAAGCAAGAGAGTGGTACTACATTCAACCCTTAGCAAATGTATCCAACTGGGATACGCTCAGAAAATAGTTTTTGGAGAAATTCTTTCCATCTGAAGTTACTGATAAACTGAGGAAAGACATTTCCAAGATTGTTCAAGATGACAACGAGACTCTCTTTGAATACTGGGAGCGCTTCAATAGTCTTCTGGAAGCATGCCCCCACCACATGATCGACAAGATAGTGTTACTCAACTACATCACACAGGGTATGAGGCCCCAAGATAAGACCACATTGGAAAGTGCTAGCAATGGGTCTATGAAAAAGTACAAGACCACTGATGAGGCATGGCAATTGATTAGCGACTTAGCTGAATCTACTAGGAACCACAGACAGAAACAAGGCCGTTCAAAAGCCGTTGCAGAAGTATCCTCTAGCAGAGAGACTGCTGCTCTGACTCAGAGTATCTGTGAAATAACCAACTTGCTGAAGCAAATGCAATTGAATCAACAACAAGTTCAGCAAGCTCAACCTCCTTCACCACAGCAAAACCAACAGTTAGTCCGACAGAGAGTCTGCAGAATTTGTGCTGATTATAGCCATTATACTGATGAATGCCCGAAACTCCAACAGGAAGACAACATGGTGGCATCCACTCATAACTTCTATGACCGCCCCAACCAAGGGTACAATCAAGGTGGAAATAATAACCATGGATGGCAGGACAATTCTAACCAGAATTGGAGGGACAACAATAACAGAGGAGGCAGAGATAATCAGGGAAATCAGAGGTGGAATAATAACAACAACAGGCAGCAGAACCAACCTTACAGAGCACCTCACCTGAGGCAGTCCCAAGGACCACAGAGTACTCAACAGCAGACCTCTCAATTTACTCACCCTTCTTCATCTCCTAATGAAGAGTCACTAAAATTTTTTGAGCGAAGTCAACAGACCATGGAAAATAACATTAATGCCAGTCTGAATGGTCTGACCGCTACTTTGCAAGCTCTTGTCTCACAGATTGGATCAATGCAAAATTCCAGTAACCAACCTTCGAGCTCCACTGGAATCCCCTCTCAACCATTACCAAATCCAAAGGGAGGCATTAATGCCATCACCCTAAGGTCCGGCACCACACTGCAGGAGAAGAATCAGGAGGAGCCAAGCCCACCAGAACACGCCTCAGCTGAAGAGGTCGTAGGAATAGAAGATGTTGAAGAGGAAGAGGACATATGGGACATAACTGAAAAAGAAGAAGCCCAACCACAGGAGGAAGTACCAAGAGGCGCAGACACTGCAGAAAACACCACTCCCATTCCATTTCCACAACTTGCAAGGAAGCCCAGGAAGCAGCTGGAACCCGATCCCCAAAATGGTAGAAATATTCAAAAGGGTTGAGGTAACCGTTCTTCTTTTTGATGTTATTCAACAAGTACCTAAATATGCAAAGTTTCTAAAAGATTTATGTATTCATAAGGACAAAATTCATGAATTAGAAACTATTCCTTTAGGTAGTTCCATATCTGCTTTAATGGGAGGATTACCTGAGAAGTGTAGTGACCCAGGTCCTTGTATAGTTAGTTGTACTATTGGTGGAGTAGTAATTTATGATTGCATGTGTGATTTAGGAGCGTGTGTTAGTATAATGCCTTTGTCTATATATGATATTTTGAGGCTCCCTCCCTTAAAAAGGTCGGTAGCTCATTTTGTGTTAGCAGATAAAAGCATTATTATAGTGGCTGGAGTTGCTGAAGATGTTTTAGTGAACATTAAAGGGCTTACATTTTCCACTGATTTTTATATCTTGGAGATGCCCCATAATAACTCAGATAAGCCATCATCAATCCTACTTTGGAGACCATTCCTGAAGACATCAAAATTCAAATTGGATGCTTTTTCAGGAACATACTCTTTTGAAATAGATAGCCGCATAGTAATCTTCAATCTGAATGGAGTCATAAACAACCCTCCAGAAGATCATTCTATCTTCCAGTGTGATGTCATAGATGAAACTGTAGCTGCAGTTCACAAGGAAGAGTTAGAAGAGAGGCATACTGGACAAGGTCCAAGTGTGGGGATCCTCTTGACTGACAATGAGGGCACTTCGGCATTTTCACAAGTTCCAGACGATCCAGAGCCTGCCCATGATCAGAAGTTGGAATTAAAACCTCTTCCTCCACATCTCAAATATGCTTATCTCGAAGATGAGCAGAAGTTTCCAGTTATCATTGCAAGGGAACTTACTTCTCAACAAGAAGAGCAGCTACTTGATGTACTAAGGAGGCACAAGAAGGCAATTGGGTGGAGTTTGGCAGACATAGTAGGCATCAACCCTCAAGTATGTGAGCACAGAATATTTTTAGAAGAGGGAGCAAGACCTGTTCGTCAACCCAAAGAAGATTGAATCCCACTATCTTGGAAGTTGTCAAAAAAGAAGTGACTAGACTATTGGAAGCAGGTATCATCTATCCCATTTCAGACAGTGAATGGGTTAGCCCAGTACAAGTGGTGCCCAAGAAGTCTGGAGTCACTACAGTGAAGAAAGAGCATGGAGAGCTCATAGCAACTAGAGTTCAGAATGCTTGGAGAGTCTGCATTGATTACAGGCGTCTCAACCAAGCTACCCGTAAGGATCACTACCCACTTCCATTCATTGATCAAATGCTGGATCGCCTGTTGATGCACGGAAAACTTGTCTCGCAACAAATCTCCCTTTGGCAAGTGTACCGAATTGTCGTCAAGTAAAACTCACAATAGAGTGAGGTCGAATCCTACAGAGATTAACGGATTAAGCAATCAATGGTTAATTGATTATCCTAGTTAGACGAATCATAATGGAGTGATAAGTAACAAGGAAATGGAAATTGACAGAAAAGTAAAGAAAGCAATAAAGTGCAGAAAAGTAAAATGGCAAGAAAAGTAAATGTAAGAACTAAAAATAAAATGAACATTGGGATCAAGAGATATTGCAATCCTCCGGATCATGTTCCTTCTCATCTCTTCCTCAATCAATGCACTCATTGATCTCCTTGGCAATCTTAAGTGATCGAATTACAATTCCTTATAATTCAATCTCTCAAATCTTGATCAATAGCCAATTCCTTGGTCAATTGCTCATGAGAAGAGATGAAGTATGGTCACTGATTATACCACATGCATTTCCCAAATCAAGTGTTGAGAGGATTATAGTCACATATCCATCCAAACCCAATTTGGTCCAGCATGAGAAAGCATTTCTAGCATGATCTCTTCATTCCTCTTTCAAGGTTCAGAAGAGATCCAAGTTTGAATAGCTTCTTTTCTAAGATAACTACCCAATTGGATGAACATCGAAAGCTTTCAAGCAAAATCAAGAGGAAAGAAAGAAGAAGAAGAATAAGAACTACACTTAATCCATTGAATCACAATAGAGCTCTCTAACCCAATGTAAAGAGTTATTTGATCATTGCTCTACAAAAATAGAAAAGAAAGAAAGTGCAGAAAAGTAAAGATGAAGATTGAAACTGAAAATAAAACTTCAAAATTCATAAATGAAATGTACAAAGAAAGAAAAGGAAAAGTGTGTGAGGGAAGGGAGTCCGAAGACCCCTCTTCAATCCCCTGATTCCCCAATTTCCAGCCTACTTGAATGTAAAAACTAAGGCCTTTATATAGGCTCTCCTAAATTACAAAAATAAAATTAAAAGCAAATTACAATAAAATGAAAATTCCTATTCTAGATGCTTCTTGTGGCCTTAATTGGTTGACACTTGTGGGCTTGCTTGCTTGAGCTTTGAAGTGGACTTGAGAGAGAAGTGAGTTAAGTTGAGGTCCAGGTGCTAAAGTAGTGCTAAAGTTAGCCACACTAACGCTACAAGTGTGGCGTTAGTGCTAAAGTTATTGTGGCTAACGTTGCACTTGCTGCCCAGTTGGTATTTTTGGGGCTTAAAAGATGTCTCTTGTTTGTGCTCAAATTTCATGCCCACTATAGAGTATTATATATCGTTCGAAAGCTCTGAATGTCAGCTTTCTAACGCAACTGGAATAACCTCAATTGGACCTCTGTAGCTCAAGTTATGCTCCTTTGAAGTGGACATGGTCGCTGGCATATATGCCAACGTTACTGGAAATATTGATTGCCAATAATGCTAGCGATTTCCCGTTTCTGAAGCTCAAACTTAGTATCCACCCCATACTATTATATATTTTTGGGAAGCCCTGGATGTCTACTTTCCAATGTCTTTGGAAGCGCATCATTTGGAGCTCTACAACTCGAGTTATACTTCTTGAAAGGTGAAGAGGTCAGTTGGCCAAAATACAGGACGATACCATGTTCATCATTGCACTTTCGGGGCAGGTTTTCTCCCTCAAATTTAGTGTCAACCATGTAGTGCCATATATGCTTGGAAAGCTCTGGAATCCTACTTTCCAATGCCACTGGAGTCACCTCATTTGGAGCTTTATGGCTCAAGTTATGTGTGTTTGAAGAAGGCATGGTCAGGCTGCCAGGTGGGACTTTTGCCCACGTTAACTACCACGTTAACTAAGTTAACGTGGAAGTTAACGTGACTTATTGGGGGCTTGTGAGTTCACTCCAACGTTGGTGAGAATTTTTGGTGTCACTAACGTTGTCGATCACCACCTTTCTCCATGTTAGCTTCCACGTTAACTAAGTTAACGTGGGAGTTAACGTGGCTTTGTTGTAACTTGGGCCAACGTTAGTGACAATGTTGAATGTCACTAACGTTGACTTTCCCCCTTTCTTCTTAACGTTAGAGGCCACGTTAGTGATAATGTTAAGTGTCACTAACGTTGGCTCCATTTCCTTTCTTCAAAGTTAATGCCACTAACTTTTCTCACTAACGTGGCTCTTCTCTTCTTCTTTTGGCCTGAAATCAATCAAACAAAGTGCAGCAAAGTCTTGCTCTTAATCATGGGATCATGCATCATCTAATTTATCATATAATTCATGCAAAATTCTTATGAAATCATGTAAAGTGCACAATGTATGCTTGAATCAAGATGTAAGTGAATATCTACCCAAAACTAGCTTATTTCCTAAGAAAATGCATGAAACTACCTTAAAAACAGTAAAGAAAAGGTCAGTGAAACTGGCCAAAATGCCCTGGCATCACAACACCAAACTTAAAGCTTGCTTGTCCCTAAGCAAGTACTGGAACAAGAGAATGATGAATGGAATGCCAAGAGAAATGAGTCATTCTTGTGGAAGTCATGTCCCTGGTTTTATGGTGGTTTCATGCATAGCAACTTAGGTTCATTCCTGGCTTTCAGACTTTTATCATGTCCTAGAATACTCACTGTGATTGCATCCCATGAGACTTTTATTCATTGATCCTTTTGTTGTCATTTCAGGGCTTATTTGTGTTCTTTAAGCTAAGTGCTCTGTAAGGGGGCAACTCTTTAAAATAAGCTTTCAGCCAACACTTCCGAACCAGTTGGTTCAAGGTGCTAGGTGTTGAAGCACCCCTAAGGACTTACTTGCTCAAGTCTCTCCCCTATACATACACACCACAGGCACATAGTTTATTTATTTTCTTTTCTTGAGACCTTGGTGTCCAGTACCTCTTTGGGTTACTAAATGCTCTGTAGTGAGGGTTACTCTTGATAGTGGACTTTCAGCTGATAATCCCGGGTTAGTTAACCCAAGTTACCAAGTGATAAAGCACCCCAAAGAACTTATTCATCCAAGTAGATCCCCCACACAGGAGCACCACAGACACATGCTTCAAGATTAAAACCATTGGTGCCTAGCCTTATTGCTTTACTTTTTTTTTCTTTTATTCTTCCACTTTCATTGTTCTTTCCCTCTTTCTTATTAGGATCTTTTTATTTAGCTAGTCTCATGGGGTGTGTCTCAAGCATAGTATTCATGACAGATAGTTGTCTTCCCACCTTGTGGTTGAACCAACTTAGCTAACTTATGACCACACCACAAACTCAGGAACTTACTCCATAGTATGAACTCTACTCTGGTCTTTTATAAAATACTCATTCTCTTTTCATTTGGTTCAAAAGGGACAAGCATACTAGTAAGCAAAGTAAGGATGCAGTAATGACATTCAGACTAGAAAACACAGCCTTAATCAATAAAAGGTTTAAAAGACAGAATTGACATGCTTATTCACAAGGAAAAAGCACACATACATACACAGAACATAGAAGACAATCATGCAAATTAAAGTGCTGGAAATAAGTAAGAGGAGAAAGGAACTTTACCACCTTGTATTTTATCTTCATTGTTGTTGCCCTTTTCCTCCTATTCTTCCCCTTCCCACACCAGACATAGAATGATTGCTTATACTCAAGCAACAATTAAAACAGTGGTGACAGGGTTTATGATGGATCATGAATGTCTTAAAATAAAGTGTGAGTATGCATGTGTTTCAGCAAACAAGATTATGGGTCACAACAAAAACACAAGAAGTAAAACAGAGACAATGTGATTGCATTATAAGTGGTGTTGGCATGGTACTTTGCATGAAAGTTAAGTGGCAACACCAAACTTAGTGTGCCACTGTCAATTTAGAATGTTGCAAGTACCCAGTGAAGATTGAAAATCAAATTGTTGCATGGCAACACCAAACTTAGAGTGCAATCATATGCCAAATTATTTAAAGTAAACTAAGCAAAGCAAGAAAATGTTACCTATGGTTGGGTTGCCTCCCAACAAGCGCTCTTTTACTGTCATTAGCTTGACATGTTGTTCATGACTTTCTTCCTCTTCTTCCAGTTTGTTAAGAGGAATGACCTCAAGAGGAAAGAGGAGCCAGTTAATGTCCCTTGTTTTGAGTGCCTCTCCCCAGCAAGCCTTCTTCTGTTGTTAGCTTGAGTAAACTTGCTTGTTGGGGTAGGGGTGGGATGGCTTTTGGTTGACCTTTTCTTCTTCATGAATATTGTTCTTCTTTTCTTGGTCACCATCCTTTTGTTAGTGTTCATGTTGATTGCCTTTACCACGATTTTAGGATTTGGGTATTGTATGATGGGTGGAGCATCCTCTTCATCAAGAACCTCTTGAATCGGTAGTTCAATGAACTCACCCTCTATGCAACTCTCTGTTTCATTGGAGTGTGGGCTCCTTTGATTGACTTCCTCCATTATTCTTGACCTTTGAATGAACTCCTCTGTTTCTGGAGAGAGTGAAGTGGTCTCTCTTTGTGCTCTCAGCTCTTCAATGCATTGTTCTTCAGAATAGAGTTGTGCATTCTGTCTCAATTTTTCTTCATGGTCTCTTCTTGCTATTTTCTCCTCTTTGTTTGTCTTCATTATTTCTTCAAGAAGGAGTTCTATCCTAGTGAGTCTCTCTTCTTCTCTACTTCTTTTGAGCTCTTCCATGAAGAGTTCTATCCTAGCAAGTCTATCTAAAGGTGGTTGGGTAGGTTGTGATGGTTGGGCGGGGTTGGTTTGTGAATGGAATTGGTTGTTTTGTGGTTATGTGTTTTGAAAGTGGTATGACTCTTGTGGGTAATGATATGGGTTTTGTGGACTGTGAGAAGAATTTTGTGTGTAATGGAATGAATTGTGTGAGTGGTGAGATGAAGTATATGGATATGGGAAGGAATTTTGTGTTGAGGCATATCCAAGTGGTGAAGAATTTAGGCATATAAAACTTGGAGATGAGATTGTATAATTGAAAGGTAATGGCTCTTGATGACTGGGGTATGAATGAGTGAAATCTCTTTGATTATGATCTTTCCAGCCACAACTTGAGTAGTGATCAATTTCACCAAAATATGGACCATTTTGTGGCTTTGAAAAGTACCCCATTTCATGTTCTTGATACTCCCATCCACCATGAGCATAGTAAAGTGAATCATTCTGTGGTGGTGGAGAGTTTCCCATGAAATTTGATTGACTAAAATATGATGGATGCTCCTTTCTTTCCTGCAGAAAGCTCTGTCTCAAACAATAATCACCAAAAGAAATTGGAATCTCCATTGTCACAGATGAGGAAATTCCCAGTGAGGCAATATCACAAACAGTTAGTGAGAAAAAGAAAATAAAGAAACAAAAGAAAACAAAGACAAAAGAAAAGTGTCTAATCTAGTAAATCAATCAACCGGTAGTTTGTTAATCACGATTAATCCCCGGCAACGGCGCCATAAACTTGATGCACGGAAAACTTGTCTCGCAACAAATCTCCCTTCGGCAAGTGTACCGAATTGTCGTCAAGTAAAACTCACAATAGAGTGAGGTCGAATCTCACAGAGATTAACGGATTAAGCAATCAATGGTTAATTGATTATCCTAGTTAGACGAATCATAATGGAGTGATAAGTAACAAGGAAATGGAAATTGAAAGAAAAGTAAAGAAAGCAATAAAGTGAAGAAAAGTAAAATGGCAAGAAAAGTAAATGTAAGAACTAAAAATAAAATGAACATTGGGATCAAGAGATATTGCAATCCTCCGGATCATGTTCCTTCTCATCTCTTCCTCAATCAATGCACTCATTGATCTCCTTGGCAATCTTAAGTGATTGAATTACAATTTCTTGTAATTCAATCTCTCAAATCTTGATCAATAGCCAATTCCTTGGTCAATTGCTCATGAGAAGAGATGAAGTATGGTCACTGATTATACCACATGCATTTCCCAAATCAAGTGTTGAGAGGATTATAGTCACATATCCATCCAAACCCAATTTGGTCCAGCATGAGAAAATATTTCTAGCTTGATCTCTTCATTCCTCTTTCAAGGTTTAGAAGAGATCCAAGTATGAATAGCTTCTTTTCCAAGATAACTACCCAATTAGATGAAGATCGAAAGCTTTCAAGCAAAATCAAAAGGAAAGAAAGAAGAAGAAGAATAAGAACTACACTTAATCCATTGAATCACAATAGAGCTCTCTAACCCAATGTAAAGAGTTAGTTGATCATTGCTCTACAAAAATAGAAAAGAAAGAAAGTGCAGAAAAGTAAAGATGAAGATTGAAATTGAAAATAAAACTTCAAAATTCATAAATGAAATGTACAAAGAAAGAAAAGGAAAAGTGTGTGAGGGAAGGGAGTCCGAAGACCCCTCTTCAATCCCTTGATTCTCCAATTTCCAGCCTACTTGAATGTAAAAACTAAGGCCTTTATATAGGCTCTCCTAAATTACAAAAATGAAATTAAAAGCAAATTACAATAAAATGAAAATTCCTATTCTAGATGATTCTTGTGGCCTTGATTGGTTGACACTTGTGGGCTTGCTTGCTTGAGCTTTGAAGTGGACTTGAGAGAGAAGTGAGTTAAGTTGAGGTCTAGGTGCTAAAGTTAGTACTAAAGTTAGCCACACTAACGCTACAAGTGTGGCGTTAGTGCTAAAGTTATTGTGGCTAATGTTGCACTTGCTGCCCAGTTGGTGTTTTTGGGGCTTAAAAGATGCCTCTTGTTTGTACTCAAATTTCATGCCCACTATAGAGTATTATATATCGTTGGAAATCTTTGAATGTCAGCTTTCTAATGCAACTGGAATCACCTCAATTGGACCTCTGTAGCTCAAGTTATGCTCCTTTGAAGTGGACATGGTCGCTGGCATATATGCCAACGTTACTGGAAATGTTGATTGCCAATAACGCAAGCAATTTCCCGTTTCTGAAGCTCAAACTTAGTGTCCACCCCATACTATTATATATTTTTGGGAAGCCCTGGATGTCTACTTTCCAATGCCTTTGGAAGCGCATCATTTGGAGCTCTACAACTCGAGTTATACTTCTTGGAGGTGAAGAGGTCAGCTGGCCATAATACAGGCTGATACCATGTTCATCATTGCACTTTCGGGGCAGGTTTTCTCCCTCAAATTTAGTGTCAACCATGTAGTTCCATATATGCTTGGAAAGCTCTGGAATCCTACTTTCCAATACCACTGGAATCATCTCATTTGGAGCTTTGTGGCTCAAGTTATGCGTGTTTGAAGAAGGCATGGTCAGGCTGCCAGGTGGGACTTTTGCCCACGTTAACTACCACGTTAACTAAGTTAACGTGGCTTATTGGGGGCTTGTGAGTTCACTCCAACATTGGTGAGAATGTTTGGTGTCACTAACGTTATCGATCACCACCTTTCTCCACGTTAGCTTCCACGTTAACTAAGTTAACGTGGGAGTTAACGTGGCTTTGTTGTAACTTGGGCCAACGTTAGTGACAATGTTGAATGTCACTAACGTTGGCTTTCCCCCTTTCTTCTTAACGTTAGAGGCCACGTTAACTAAGTTAACGTGGCAACTAATGTGCCCACTTATGAGCTTGGTCCAACATTAGTGATAATGTTAAGTGTCACTAACGTTGGCTCCATTTCCTTTCTTCAAAGTTAATGCCACTAACTTTTCTCACTAACGTTGGGGCTTTCCTTCTTTCCACGTTAGTGCCTACGTTAGTGTAACTAACATAGCCACTAACGTGGCTCTTCTCTTCTTCTTTTAGCCTGAAATCAATCAAACAAAGTGCATCAAAGTCTTGCTCTTAATCATGGGATTATGCATCATCCAATTTATCATATAATTCATGCAAAATTCTCATGAAATCAAGTAAAGTGCACAATGTATGCTTGAATCAAGATGTAAGTGAATATCTACCCAAAACTAGCTTATTTCCTAAGAAAATGCATGAAACTACCTTAAAAACAGTAAAGAAAAGGTCAGTAAAACTGGCCAAAATGCCCTGGCATCACCTGTCAGGTAAATCACATTATTGCTTTTTAGATGGTTACACAGGTTATTTCCAGATTCATATAGCTCCTGAGGATCAGGAAAAGACCACTTTTACATGTCCTTTTGGGACTTATGCTTACAAGAGAATGCCCTTTGGCTTGTGCAATGCACCAGCTACTTTCCAAAGGTGTATGACATTTTATGGTAAAACAAGGGATTGTATTAGGACATGTGGTATCTAATAATGGCATTTTCTGTAGACCCAACAAAGGTGAATGTTATTTCTAGTTTATCTTACCCCTCCTCTGTGAGGGAAGTCCGTTCGTTCCTTGGCCATGCAGGTTTTTACAGGAGATTTATTAAGGACTTTAGTAAGGTAGCACTTCCCTTATCCAGATTACTACAGAAGGATATTGAGTTCGAGTTCAGTGAAGATTGCAAGCAAGCGTTTGATAAGCTGAAGACTGCCCTGACTCAAGCTCTAATTGTGAGAGGACCAGACTGGAGCCAGCTGTTTGAAATCATGTGCGATGCTTCCAACCATGCAGTAGGAGCAGCGCTGGCTCAGCGCAAAGGTAAGGATCCTTTTGTTATTGCTTATGTGTCTAAGACTTTAGACGCTGCCCAGTCCAATTATACTACTACTGAGAAAGAGCTTCTTGCTATTGTTTTTGCTCTGGATAAATTCCGAGCTTGTTTACTTGGTACTAGAGTAGTAGTGTATTCGGACCATGCAGCTTTAAAGTATCTATTATCTAAAAAGGAGTCCAAACCAAGGCTTATACGTTGGATACTACTATTACAAGAATTTGATTTAGAAATAAAGGATAGGAGTGGTGACCAGAATTTAGTGGCAGACCACTTGAGTCGTCTTGAGCACATTAAGGATGATTCTACTCCTATAGATGATAATTTTCCATTTGATAACCTGCAAGTAGTATCTGAAGTATCCCCTTGGTATGCACCTATAGCTAATTATCTAGTTAGCCGCACATTTCCTCCAAACTTTTCTAAGCATCAAAGAGACAAGCTGAAAAGCGAGTCTAAATATTATATATGGGATGACCCATATTTATGGAGATGTGGCGCTGATCAGGTAATTAGACGGTCTGTGCCTCAATCAGAATTCCAGTCCATCTTAGAGGCCTGTCACTCATCTGAGAGTGGAGGACATTTTGGCCCTCAAAGAACTGCTAGAAAAATCTTGGACTGTGGATTCTGGTGGCCTACTCTTTTTAGAGACGCTGCTGAATTTTGTAAATCTTGCCCCCATGCCAAAAATTTGGTAATATATCTAAGAGGGATGAGATGCCTCAACAATATATGCTTTTCTGTGAAATTTTTGATGTTTGGGGCATTGACTTCATGGGTCAATTTCCAAATTCTAATGGTTATTTTTATATATTGTTAGGTGTGGATTACGTTTTCAAATGGGTGAAAGCAATTCCTATCCACATTGATGATGCTAACACTGTTGTTTCCTTTGTGAGAAACCATATTATCTGTCGCTTTGGATCCCCACAAGCAATCGTGAGCAATCAAGGCACCCATTTTTTTAACAGGAGACTAACAGGACTAATGAAGAAGCATGGGATAATTCATAAAGTTGCGACAGCATACCATCCTCAGACCAATGGGCAAGCCGAGGTATCAAATAGAGAGATAAAGCGTATCTTGCAGAAGATAGTAAAGCCTCATAGAAGAGACTGGAGCACCAGGCTACAAGATGCACTCTGGGCATACAGAACATCATACAAAACACCCATTGGGATGAGTCCTTTTCGCTTAGTTTATGGAAAAGCTTGTCATCTCCCAGTGGAAATAGAGCACAAAGCCTTTTGGGCAGTCAAGGAGTGCAACATGGGAATTGAGAAAGCCGGAGCTGAAAGGAAGTTGCAACTGCAAGAACTGGAGAGCCTTCGCCTAGAAGCTTATGAGAACTCAAGACTACACAAGGAGAAGATGAAGGCTGTACATGACCAGAACATCAAGAGGAAAGAGTTCCAACCTGGGGACTCGGTCCTCCTTTACAAATCTCAACTGAGGCTCATGCCAGGCAAGTTGAGATCAAGATGGGAAGGTCCATACAGAGTAGAGAAGGCCGAACTGTATGGAGTTTATCACCTTAGCCATCCTTCGAGCTCGGAGCTTATCAAAGTTAATGGACATCGTTTAAAGCTGTACCATGGCGAAAAGCGGAAGAAAGACAAGGAACTCGAGATCTTCCTCTTGGATGATCCCCACATAGCCAAAGACTGAGCTAGTGGAGCGTCCAACTTACGGACGTTAAAGCAAAGTGCTAGGTGGGAGACAACCCACCATGGTATGATCGTTCTTTTATCTATTTCTAGTTTTCTTATCCAATAACTCTTCTCTTTATTAGTAGATTTCGTGCATCTGCATTTACATATTTTTATTTAAAAAAAAAGAAGAAGAAAAATGCCACGCGACGCGACCGCATTAGCGACGCGTCCGCGTCGCAAAGACAGGGAAGAAAAATAAAAACGAACAGAGAGTCACGCTGGAGCGTGGCTGGAGGAGTGCCAGTGGAAGAAATCAGCCCACGCGACCGCGTTGCCGACGCGTCCGCGTCGTATGGGCATAATGACCTCCCACGCGACTGCGTGCCCTAATTTTCGACGTAGAAAGGGTGCACAGCTGAAAGTTGTGCTAGAGTGGTGCTGGACTGGCGCTGGACGCGCAATCCCCCTCACGCGACCGCATGACCCACGCGGCCGCATCGTACCCCATAAACTGCCCACTCACGTGATCGCATGCCCCATGCTATCGCGTCACCTAAAATTTGGCATTTAATGATTTTGAACAGAGAGTTGTGCGAGTGCGAGACAACCCTTGCGCCACTGGCACAAACTGGGTCACGCGACCGCGTGACCAACGCGACCGCGTCCATCACCTTAAGCGCAAGTCGCGCGACCGCGTGCCCCATGCGATCGCGTCGCTTGCGCTGCACAGCTCAACCTAAATTGCCAAATATCTTATCTTTCTCTTCTCCAAATCCTAATTTTTCTTTTCCCTCCTTATTTCTTCCTCCTCCCTTCTTCCTTCTATCTCACCTTTCACTCTCTCTCCCTCACCTCCATTAACAAGGTTTTATTTTCTTCTTCACCCTTTTCTTTTCTATCATTCTTCTTATTTTATATGTTGTTTTCTTTTCTTTTCTTTTTCTTTTCATTATTCATATTTTCTTTCTTCTTCTTTCCTTTTTACATGGTGTTGGAATTTTATTTGAGTCATTATTCTTCATTATATGCTTGTGGATTGTTGCAGATTGTTTGGCAATTATATATTATTTTCTTTAAAGGGTTGCTTGCATGTTCACTTTAATACTTTCTATACCTTCTTCACCATGCATGCTATGTATTTGTGAAAAATCCCGTATGGCATCATGCACTTCTCTATGTTATTCTACTATTCAATGCTTGCTTTTCACAAATTTCCTTTACTATTATATTAATTGAATTTAATTGTCAATACAAACGTGATGGTTTGCTACAAAGTGATGCTTGATCTATGCTACTCATGCCCTTTCCCGGCATGCCAATAAACACCTTGCATTCACTTGTCATCATATGCACTAATTATTTTCCATTAATGATCTTTCACATGTACTCATGAGCGTGTATTAACATCATTTACCTTTTAATGTGCATTTATAACCATCCTTTTTCGTTCTCTTCATTGCTATATATCTCTTTGAATTCAATTTACTCTCTCTTCCCTTTTCAGGATGGCCACCAAGAAAGAAAAAGAGAAAGCTACTCCCAAACCTCCAGCAAGAAGAGGAACTAAAAGAGCACTAGTGGCAGAGCCTTCTTCAACTGCAGTCAAGCCCTCAACAAAAAGAGTTAAGAGGATCATAAAGGTTGATGAAAAGGAGAAAGCCTTTCAAGCAAAGGACACTGCGTGATTTTCCAATCGCTACTGTGAGCATATGTTCCCCATCCTGGCTGAAAGAAGTTACAACAACGAACACCTTCTTATCCTCCCGCCCAATATTGCTACTTTTGTTGAGCCACAAATTGAACGAAGACAATGGGGTTTCCTACAGAGACAACAGAAGCAGGTCAATCTTTCTTGGGTAGTCGAGTTCTACTCTAACTTCTACCTGTCTACCCTGCAGTCTGTCTTTGTCCGTCAGAAGCAAGTCCCCATTATAGAAGAGGCTATTCAATAAGCTTTGAGTCTTCCCCCTATTCCAGAAGGATTGGACGCCTTTCAAGAAGTCGCACTCAAGCGCCAGATGTACCAATTTGACTGGGAAGCTGTTCTCAGAGTTATCACACTACCTGGCAGCCATTGGATCTACAGATACCATCGTACCCACCCTAAGGGAATATCAGCTTCAGCACTTACCTTGGAGGCTCGCGTATGGGCACAGATCATGTCCCATTACATCTTTCCGAGCACTCACGAGTCCTCCTTCACTGCAGACATGGCCGTTCTACTATGGTGCATCCTTACAGACCAGCCTCTGAATCTACCAAGACATATCCGGAATGCCATGGGACACGTACAAATTACGGACAACTTACCTTTTCCCGCCTTGGTCTCAGATCTTATCTCAGCAGCCAGAGTTTTCTACAGAGCTGGAGACACCAAAGCCATGTTTCCACGGGATGATCAGTATGTCCCCAATGGGAAGTACCTCAGACTTCCAGCAACCACTACAAGCCTTCCTACTGCACCGATTGAAGATATCCCTTCTTCAACACCACAAGCACCTACAACAGATGAACTGCTCCAGCAGATAATCAAAAGGTTGGATCGGCAAGAACAGAAAGCGAAGTTAAGAGAGCGCCGTAACGAGCGCCGATTCAAACACCTCAAGGAGCTACTCAAGGGACACTTCAAGGACTCAAACACCCCGGACTCCACTTCCTTTACCAGCACAGGGAGCCATGATGGTCTCCACTGTGGAGATACTGCTACCAGCCCACCCTTGTTCCTGACAGATGGCACCGAGGACGGTGTAAAGCCTTAAGTGTGGGGAGGTCGGTCAGTACCTGACTTCCGGAGGTAATTTCTCTTTCCTAGCACTAATAAATTAGGATATTTTAGTTAGTTTTTTTATTTCTTTTATAGAATAGGATAAATTGCATAGTAATAGATTAGTTGCATGCATGCTCTACTTGATTGAAAAGACAATAAGTTTCTTCTAAGACTCTATCTTTAGAACAAAATTTCACTAATTTTTCACATTTTTATGATAAATTTGCTTGAAGTTGTATTTGGAACAAGATGTTTGAGCTAAAGAACACACAACCTGTAAAGATTTGAGCCTTTATGCATGGTTACATTATTTAACCATAATTATTTTATTCTTGTGTGTTTACTTCTCTATGATTATAATCTATATTTTGTTTTATCTTATATGTCCAATATTTATTATATTTATATGCTTGCACATGATTGAGGCCATTATTTGTTTAAACTCACTCATCCAAATTAAGCCTACCCTTTTCAATTACCTTTGTTAACCACTTTGAGCCTTTAAATCCCATTTGTTCTATATTTCACCACATTACTAGCCTTAAGTGAAAAAACAATTGTATATCCCAAATTGAATCTTTGGATAGCTTAAGATAGAATTATGTGGCTAGTTAAGTCTGGGAAATTGTGGGAACAAAAGTTATTAAGGGAATGTGTTATGATAATTTAATGGGAATTTGGATACCTACTCATGTGAAACTATAAGAATTAAAAATCTATGTGCATTGATAAGCTATGTTTATTTTTGCCTCTATTAAAAAAAATTAATAAATAAATGAATAAGGGGACAAAATTACCCCAATGCTGAATTGAGAATTCAAAGATCAATGCACATATGATAAAAATTAAAATAAAAAGTTGATACATGAGTATGGAATGTAAAAGGGGAATTCTGGGTAGGTAGGTATGAATTCTAAGGTTATGCAAGTTATATAGGTTGGGTTGAAGCTTGGGTTAATTAAAGATTCAATTTATAAGCTCACTTGACCATACATGTATCCCTACCTACCTTGGCCCCATTACAACCTTGAAAAGACCTCATGATGTTTGTATTGGTATATTAACTGTTGTTGATTGGTTAGGAGAAGAACAAAAGTTAGAGAGCATGATTAGAGAAGGATAGAGTGATTACCCTATACACTAGAGAGGTTAGAGCGTACATACATCATCAGTGAGGGTTCAATGCTTGAATTTCCATGTTCCCTGCTTTCATGAGCTATCTTCTTGCACTTTTATCTGTCTTACTGTATGATAATAGAATTAGTGGAGTTTGATTTGTAATTGTTTTGAAGAGCTTATTTACTTTTGATCAAGTGGACAGGAATCATATAGTTGCATTCATATATATAGTATTGCATTGCATTGCATGAGTTTCTGCATGTTCATACTTATTTACTTTATCTCCTTCAATTAAGCATGAGGACATGCTAATGTTTAAGTGTGGGGAGGTTGATAAACCACTAGTTTATGGTTTATATTGTGTTTAATTGTGTGGTTTTATCATGATCCTTACCCACTTATTCATTAATTTAGCATGCATTTATATTTCCTTCCTGAAATTATTACATGATTGAAAACTGCTTCCTAGAGACTTTTAATTATGCATTTTAATTCTCCTTTATTCCATTCGATGCCGTGATCTGTGTGTTAAGCATTTCAGGCTTTATAGGGCATGAATGAGTTGGAGATTGGAAAGGAAGCTAGCAAAAATGGAAGGAACACAAGAAATTGTGGAGATAACCAGCGAGAAGTGACGCGGCCGCATGGCTCATGCGACCGCACGAAAGAGGAGAAATCATAGTGACGCAGCCGCATGGCTCACGCGACCACACAGACTGGAAAAGCACGAGCGACGCGGAGGTGTGGACGACGTGAACGCATGGCAAGGAAAAGCGTGAATGACGCGTCCGCATGAATGACGCGATCGCGTGACATGCGCGATCTGCATAATCTGCAGGATTCACTGGGGGAGATTTTGGACCCTATTTTGACTCAGTTCTCGGCCCAGAATAGCAGACTAGAGCCAGAGAACATGCAGAAACCATGGATAACATTCATTCTACACAGTTTTAGTTTTTAGATCTAGTTTTACTCCTCCCCTAGGTTTTCTCTGGGAAGACATTGATAGTTCTTAGGATTTTATTTTTTTTTAGCTTTTTGCATTGGGATATTGAGAAGAGTTATCACCTCATCAAGACTTCGTCATTCTAGTTCGTTTTCTTTACTTGGCTTACTCTTCCATGTTCTTTGCTTTGCTTAAGTTTACCATTGGAATATTTTTAGGATTATTTAATACAAGGATCATTTTTATTTTTAATTGACTATTTTAATTTTTATTTACAATGTATTTCTTTAATTCCTTTTCATATGCTATGAATTTTACCTTTACAATGAGTGAGTAGTTCCCTAACTTGATGGGGAGTTGATTGAAAGGAACCCTTGAGTTGGAAGATTCAAGAGAAAGATTGTAATTGGGTTATTGTTGGTTTGCTCTCTAGTTCCTGACACCAATCCTCCCAAGAGTGGATTGGGACTTGTGGATAGAACAGGATTCTAACTTGTTTTACCTTCCCTTACTTAGTAAAGGATAACTAAACGAAATAACTCTCAATTGTCAATTAATCTTAAGAGTGTTCCATCAAGAATAGGGCTTCCATGTAATCAACTCCCAGTCAAGGATTTTATTTACATTATTCAATTTCATCAATTTAATTTCCTGTTTACTCAACTCAAACCTTTTCGAAAACATCTGATTAATAAGATAGCACCCTTTCCTGCAACTCGTTGGGAGACGACCTGGGATTCATACTCCCAGTATTTTAAATTTCAATTTTCTGTGACACCTTTCTAAATTGAGCGGTGGATTTCTGGCGAGTTAAGAACTATACTTGCAACGCATTTATTCTAATAATTTTTAATTCACCAATTCTGCCCGCATCAGTGCCTCTGCAAACGGAATCTTTATTTCAAGAGTCCTGAGATAGTCTGCAAAGCGGGCAAATTGCTTATCCTGCTCCTCTTGGTAGAGTTTTTGAGGATAAGGCATCTTGGCTTTGTATTCCTCAACCTTGGTTGCTGCAGGTTTATTTCCTACAGAAGTGGTTGGAGAAGCCTTTTTAGAGGGGTTGTTATCAGCACTTGTTTGTGTCTGATCCCTCACTGGCGTTTGAATGCCAGGGTTGGAAGCTTGATTGGCGTTGGACGCCAACTTCCTACCTGTTTCTGGCGTTTGAACGCCAGAAATGAGCTTCCATTGGGCGTTTGACGCCAGCTCCTTGCCTGTTCCTGGCGTTTGAACGCCAGAACTGCGCGTGGGTTGGGCGTTTAATGCCAACCTTGCATCCTTTTCTGGCGTTTGAATGCCAGAGTTATTCCTCTCTGGGCCCTTACTATCCTCAGAGGGATTTTGGATAATATTTTGCTCATCCTCTGTTAGTTGTTCTTTTCTTGGCTTTCTGCTGCTCTGAAGTGAGGTATTTAATGCCTTCCCACTTCTTAATTGAACTACCTGGCACTCTTCTGTTATCTGCTTTGATAACTGCTGTTTTGTCTGATTCAATTGTGCCTCCATATTTTTATTAGCATTTTTAGTGTCTTGTAGCATCTCCTTGAATTCTGCTAGCTGTTTTGTTAGAAAGCACAATTGTTGATTGAGTTCAGCAACTTGTTCTGGAGGACCAAGTTCAGTAGACACTGCTTTGGCTTTTTCTTTTATGGAGGACCCATTACTTATGTACAGATGTTGGTTTCTAGCAACTATATCAATAAGCTCTTGAGCCTCTTCAATAGTTTTTCTCATGTGTATAGATCCACCAGCTGAGTGGTCTAGGGACATCTGAGCTCCTTCTGTAAGCCCATAGTAGAAGATGTCTAATTGCACCCACTCTGAAAATATTTCAGAGGGGCATTTCCCTAGCATCCCTCTGTACCTCTCCCAGGCATTATAAAAGGATTCATCATCCTCTTGTTTAAAGCCTTGGATGTCCAGCCTTAGCTGTGTCATCCTTTTTGGAGGAAAATATTGATTCAGGAATTTGTCTGATAACTGTTTCCATGTCCTTATGCTTGCTATGGGTTGGTTATTTAACCACCTTTTAGCTTGATCTTTTACAGCAAACGGAAATAGTAACAGTCTGTATACATCCTGATCTACCTCTTTGTCATGTACTGTGTCAGCAATTTACAAGAATTGTGCCAGAAACTCAGTAGGTTCTTCCTGCGGAAGACCGAAATACTGGCAGTTTTGCTGCACCATGACAATGAGCTGAGGACTTAGCTCAAAATTGCCTGCTTTGATGGGAGGTATACAGATACTACTCCCATATGCAGCAGTAGTGGGATTAGCATATGACTCCAGAGTCCTTTTGGACTGTTCATTTCCACTTAGATCCATGATGGATAAAATAGAATTGATATGAATTACAGAGAAAATATATTTTTGTTTTTATTTTATTGAAGTAAATCAAACCAAATTATTAAGATAAATAAATAAAAATAATAAGATGAAATAAAATAAAATAATTAGAAATTAAAATGTAAATTTCGAAAACCAAGGGAAAAATAAATTTGAAAATGAAAATGATTGCTTAATTGAGAAGATTTGAAAAACTCTGGATATGATTTTTGAAAAAGATTTTGAATTTTGAAAGGATTTGATTTTAAAATAAAAATCTGAATTTTTTTTAAAGGTAATTTTCGAAAATTCAATTTAAAATAAAGAGAAAAGATATTTTTGAATTTAATGAGGAAAGAGAAAAATAATAAAATGACACAAGACTTAAAATTTGTAGATCTAATGCTCCTTATTTTAGAAAATTTGGAGAAAAAATACCAAGGAATACCAAACTTAAAAATTTTAAGATCAAAACACAAGAAATACTCAAGAACACCTTGAAGATTCACAAGAACACGAAGAACAAAAAGTCAAAGACTCAAAGGACTCAAGAACATAAAAAAAGAACACCAAACTTAAAATTTTTAGAAAACCAAAAATATATTTTCGAAAATTAAATAAGAACTAACAAGAAAACACCAAACTTAAAACTTGACACAAGATTTAATTAAAGAAAAATTATTTTTGGAAAAATTTTAAAAGGAGGATACCCAATCACCAAGAACATAAGCGCAATGCTCTAGCCAATTGAGCTATAAATTTAACGTGTTTTACTAAGGTATTTAATAAATAAAATTTTTTTGAAAACTAAAAATTTGAAAAAGCACAAGAAAAATAAGAAAAGACACAAAACAAGACAAACCAAAGATCAAACAAGTAAAATAAACAAGAACAACTTGAAGATTAAGGAAGAACAATGAACACAAATTCGAAAATTTAAAAGAAAATAAAAACATGCAATTGACACCAAACTTAAAATATGAAACTAAACTCAAACAGAAAAACTCAATTATCAGTTTATAAAATTTTCAAAAATTTTAAAAAGAGAAAATAAGGATTTAAAAAAAAAAGAAATTTCAACCAAAAACAATAATAGAAGACTTTAAACCCAAAAGAAAAATTTTTCCTAATCTAAGCAACAAAATAAACCGTCAGTTGTCAAAACTCGAACAATCCCCGGCAACAGCGCCAAAAACTTGGTGCACGAAATCACAATCACACTTTTGCAATTCCGCACAACTAACCAGCAAGTGCACTGGGTCGTCCAAGTAATACCTTACGTGAGTAAGGAACGATCCCACAGAGATTGTTGGCTTGAAGCAAGCTATGGTTATCTTGTAACTCTTAGTCAGGATATCAATTATAATTATCAGTTGACTTGCAAATGAACAAGAGAGCATGGATTAAATAATACTTATTATGCAGTAATGGAGAATATGTTGGAGTTTTGGAGATACTTTGTCTTCTGAATCTCTACTTTCCCCCTTGTCTTCTTCTTCACGCACGCAAGGTTCCTCTTATGGCAAGCTGTGTGTTGGTGGATCACCGTTGTCAATGGCTACCATCCGTCCTCTCAGTGAAAATGGTCCAGGTGCGCTATCACCGCACGGCTAATCATCTGTCTGTTCTCACTCATGCTGGAGTAGGATCCATCGATCCTTTTGCGTCTGTCACTACGCCCAACCCTTGTGAGTTTGAAGCTCGTCACAGTCATTCAATCCCTAAATCCTACTCGGAATACCACAGACAAGGTTTAGA
The DNA here is from genome assembly GCF_003086295.3 of Arachis hypogaea. Lineage (NCBI taxonomy): Eukaryota > Viridiplantae > Streptophyta > Magnoliopsida > Fabales > Fabaceae > Arachis > Arachis hypogaea. The sequence goes on from NC_092046.1 coordinate 114,484,021, forward strand.
CTTTTCGGATTCTCAAGAATGCTGCCAATGGATTCTAGCTTATACCACAAAGATTCTGATTAAGAAATCCAAGAGATACTCATTCAATCGAAAGTAGAACGGAGGTGGTTGTCAGGCACGCGTTCATAGGTTGAGAATGGTGATGAATGTCACGGTTCATCACATCCATCATATTGAAGTGCGAATGAGCATCTTAGATAGAAACAAGCGTGTTTGAATAGAAAACAGAAATAATTGCATTAATTCATCGGGACACAGTAGAGCTCCTCACCCCCAACAATGGAGTTTAGAGACTCATGCCGTCAAAGAGTACAAAGTTCAGATCTAAAATGTCATGAGATACAAAATAAATCTCTAAAAGTTGTTTAAATACTAAACTAGTAACCTAGGTTTACAGAAAATGAGTAAACTAAGATAGATAGTGCAGAAATCTACTTCTGGAGCCCACTTGGTGTGTGCTGGGGCTGAGACTTGAGCTTTACACGTGCCTAGACTGTTTCCAGAGTTGAACGTCAGGTTGTAACCTGTTTCTGGCGTTTAACGCTAGAATGCAACATGGAACTGGCGTTGAACACCAGTTTACGTCGTCTATCCTTAAACAAAGCATGGACTATTATATATTGCTGGAAAGCCCTAGATGTCTACTTTCCAACGCAATTGAGAGCGTGCTAATTGGACTCCTGTCGCTCCAAAAAATCCATTCCGAGTGCAGGGAGGTCAGAATCCAACAGCATCAACAGTCCTTTATCAGCCTGAATCAGATTTTTGCTCAGCTCCCTCAATTTCAGCCAGAAAATACCTGAAATTATAGAAAAACACACAAACTCATAGTAAAGGCCAGAAATATGAATTTTGCCTAGAAACTAATAAAAATATACTAAAAACTAACTAAAACATACTAAAAACTACATGAAATTAACCCCAAAAAGCGTATAAAATATCCGCTCATCAGCTTCTTTCCTAACTCCTCTACCCTCTATTACACTGACGCTAAACTCATAACAGAGCTTACAGGGATTTGGAAGGCTAGAAGAATGATTTAAAACTCAAAAATACAGTTTTTTTCAAAATAGAGTAGTCATGCATACGCATGCCACCCCTCATATACGCATGACTATTGAAATTGAAAGGTCGCGTATGCAGATCACTTCTCGTGTACGCGGGAGTAGAAAACGAAAGAGGATCCACGCGTATGCATGACATATTATGCGTACGCATGATGTGAAAATGGTCATTTTCACTTAAGCAGGCTGTGTCCGGGTACGCGAGAGTACTTTGGCAGTAGCCAATGCTCGCGTCGTGTGACACCTATGCATACGCATGCTTATATGAAACCAGAAAAGCTGATATGGTGCAAAAATGCAATGTTTTTACCAAAAACTTTAAATATATATAACCTTTTCGTTTTAAATCATTTTTAAACCATTCTTGAACTGTTAGAAAGATCATTAGATAGATTTTTATAAAAATCTAGTTTCATCGAATTTTCAATTTCGATGACCGAGTTATGGTCTACCGAAGTTGGCAAAAAAAGTTTGTTTTTATCAAATGTTACAAAACATACATTTTTTACAATTTCTCAATCCAAACCATACCAAAACCCTTTTCTATGCATACTCAATACCCATTCACTATTTTCTCACCAATCAACACTATTCATACCCTGGGTTGAGATGTCCGACCTGGGATGATCGACGACAAGCCAACCGACATCTTTAGGTCAGGACTATCCGACCTCTTCTCCAAGAACTCGGCCAAATCACCAGGAAAGCCCAAAAAGGGCCCAATAGAGGAACACGACCCAAATCCAAAGGCAGCCCAAGCCTATAGAAAGAAGGGCGGTTCCCTTGAAGATAAGATGACTTCACTCAAAAGATAAGATAAGATAACTATCTTATCTCCAAGAAGGTCACTCCTCATCATTATAAATACACTGGAGCACCCAGGTATAACTCATACTCTGATTCTACTAAAAACCTGCTTAATACCCTTGCTAACTTAAGCATCGGAGTCCCTTGCAGGTACCACCCCCTCGGGTGACGAAGGATCAGCACCACCACCAAGTCCAACAAGTCGGACACGGCGGCTCCGGCCACCATCATCAAGTCGGAAACAATAGCGCTGACTGGTACAGAAGATTTCATCCGAGATTGACCTACAGTTTCAGGTAACTCTCGGAACATTGGCGCCGTTACCGGGGACCTGGAAGTCATCCCATCATCATGGCAGACAACCTTGACAACAACCACAACTCTGATTTGGAGAACAGAACGCCACACAAGAACGCGGAGGTCACACTAGATGATACTTCTCAACCTAACAAAGACAAGAATTCACCAAACACGGGAGCCATGGAGGCACTTCAGGATCGCCTAAAACAACTCGAAAAAGAGGTCGAGTATCAACGGGAAGCCGAGAGAGACCTACAAAGGGAAGCTAGGCGACGCCGCGAATTAGAGGACAAGCTCCTAAAGCTCGAAGCCGATCTCAAAACCAAAACTACTCGATCCAGCCACGAAGATAGCTCCCGTTGGGACCAAGACCTATTCACCAAAGAGATCATAAAGACCAAAATCCCAAAAGACTTCAAACTTCCCGACATGACTCTGTACGATGGCACATCAGATCCCAGCCATCACCTCAGTAATTTTAGAAGTAGAATGTATCTCAATGACGCCTCAGATGCAGTCCGCTGCAAAGCCTTCCCGACTACCTTGACAAAGATAGCAATTAAATGGTTCGACAATCTGCCCCTAGGTCCATCTCAAGCTTTGACAACTTAGCCAAGAAGTTTCTAGCCAGATTCTCTATCCAGAAAGACAAAACTAAGCACGTCCCAAGTCTATTAGGGATCAAGCAAGGAGATCAGAAAAGTCTCCGTAGCTACATGGAAAGATTCAACAAAGCATGTCTGGACATACAAAGTCTGCCAACAGAAGCAGCCATTATGGGTTTTATCAATGGCTTACGAGAGGGACCTTTTAGTCACTCAATATCGAAAAAATATCCTACATCCCTGAATGAAGTGCAAGAACAAGCAGAGAAATACATCAACATGGAGGAAAACTCTTGACTAGGAGAGACCTCAAAGTCCGGATTTTCCTACTCCTCCCAAGATAAGGATAAAGAGTCCAAGAAAAAAGAAGATTAGCATGGAGAAAAGATCAAGAAATGCCACAATTACACCCCTCTTCGGGTGTCTCTTGTAGATGTCTACCGAGAAGTATGCCATACTGAAAGGATACCCCCACCTCGCCCACTCAAAAGCAAGAAAGGAGGAGGAAATCAGACAGAATAATGTGAATATCATCGAATTTATGGACATTCCACTAACGAATGTTTCGACTTGAAGAACGTTATAGAAAAACTGGTGAGAGAGGGAAAGCTAGATCGGTACTTAGCCAGCAAAGCAGATGAGCCAAGAAAAAGAAGAGGGGACGAAGACGTCGGACGAACTGAACGACCACCTCGTACCCCGGAGAGACATGTCCACATGATACACGGAGGATTTGCGGGAGGAGGAATCTCCAAATCATCTCACAAAAGACATCTTAAAGAAGTATATCATGTCGAGGGAGGAGAAAAATCACCCGACATCCCCACTATCACTTTTACTAAAGAGGACGCAACTGGCGTCATCTTGGGACATGACGATCCCATGGTCATCACTATTATATTGGCCAACGCTAATCTCCACCGCATACTGGTAGACCAGGGAAGCTCGACTGACATCTTATTTAAAATTGCCTTCGACAAACTCGGCCTAGAGTAAAAAGGAACTCAGAGCATACCCGAACAGCTTATTCGGGCTAGGAGACACTCCAATCCAGCCGCTTGGATACATCTTGCTCCACACAACCTTTGGAAAAGGAAACCGGTCAAAAACACTCAACATAGACTACATCGTGGTCAACGTAAGTTCAGCCTACAATGCCCTGATAGGTCGGACAATGTTAAATCATCTCGGCGCAGTAGTCTCGACTCCACATCTGTGCATGAAGTTCCCAACCACAGAAGGGATCGCTACAATAAGAGCAGATCAGAAGACAGCGTGCCGCTGTTACAACGAAAGTCTGAACCTCAGGGGCAAAGGAGAAGAAATCCACACCATTGAACTCGGGAGAGTTCGGGGGCGGGAAGAACTTTGCCCACAACCCGAAGGTGAGACAGAAAAAGTCCAAATCAGAGATACTTCAGAAAAAACAACTAATATTGGTACAATCCTAAAAGGAGACGTAAAGGAGTCCCTCATATAGTTCTTAAGAGACAATGTCAACCTCTTTGCATGGAAGGCCGCAAACATGCCGGGCATAGACCCTAAGTTAATGTGCCACAAGCTGGCAGTATACCAAGGATCTCAGACAATACAGCAGAGATGTAGAATGCTCGGGCCAGAACGATCTCAAGCTGTGGAAGAGCAGGTACAAGCTCTAATGGAGGCAGGATTCAAAAGGGAAGTCAAGTACCCACTATGGCTAGCTAACGTCGTCTTGGTGAAAAAATCAAATGGGCAGTGGCGGATGTGCACCGACTACACCGATCTCAACAAAGCTTGCCCAAAAGATCCTTATCCACTTCCAAGTATCGACACTCTGGTAGATGCCTCCTCCGGATACAAATACCTCTCGTTTATGGATGCTTATTCGGGATATAATCAAATCCCAATGTACCCACCTGATCAAGAAAGAACCTCATTCTTAAACCCAAAAGCAAACTACTGCTATGTCGTCATGCCATTCAGACTCAAAAATGCACGAGCCACTTATCAAAGATTAATGAATAAAGTCTTTGCAGACCACATCCGGAAAGTCATGGAAGTCTACGTGGACGACATGTTAGTAAAAACACAAAGTGAGGAGTTATTACTGTCCGACCTCGCCCAAGTATTCAACACTATAAGAAGGCATGGTATGCGACTTAACCCTGCAAAATGTACCTTTGCAGTAGAAGCTGGCAAATTATTAGGTTTCATGCTCACGCAAAGAGGAATCGAGGCAAATCTGGATAAATGCCGGGCTATACTCGACATAAAGAGTCCGATCTATGTCAAAGAAGTGCAACAACTCAATGGAAGACTGGCGACCTTGTCCAGATTTCTAGCCGGATCAGCAATAAGATCTCTCCCTTTCTATGCCACTCTAAGGAAGGGAAAGAAGTTTGAATGGACAAAGGAGTGCGAACAGGCCTTCCAGAATTTTAAAAGGTTCCTGGAACAACCACCTATTCTAACTCGGCCACGGGAAGGAGAACCACTTGTGTTGTACCTCACAGTAGGAAATTGGGCAGTAGCCTCAGCACTAGTCAGAGAGGACGAAAGTGGACAACAACCTATATACTTCATCAGCAAAGCACTACAAGGGTCCGAACTGAACTACCAAAAAATAGAAAAATTCGCCTATGCTCTCATACTAACGTCTCGACAACTTCGCCTATATTTCCAAGCCCACATTATCAAAGTTCGGACCAACTAGCCCATAAAAAGCATTTTGCAGAAAATAGATTTAGCAGGAAGAACCTTACAGTGAGCAGTCGAGTTATCCGAATTCGACCTCCAATATGAAGCTCGGACAACTATTAAATCACAGTATCTGGCCGACTTCATCGCAGAGTTTACCGACACTCCAGAAATCCCACAGAATGAAATCTCTACGTAGACGGCTCCTCGAACAAAACCGGAAGTGGCGCAGGTGTAATAATAGAAAGCAACTAGGGAACCCAAATAGAACATTTCCTCAAATTCGGGTTCCCTGCTTCAAATAACAAAGTCGAATATGAGGCATTACTGGCCGGTTTGAAGCTGGCTAAAGAAGTCGGAGCTCAAAAATTTATCATCTTCAGCGACTCACAAGTAGTCACCTCACAAATAGCAGGAAGCTATCAAGCCAAGGATCCGACCATGAAAAAGTACCTGGATAAAACCAAGGAACAACTCAGACAACTCGGGGAATATGAGGTCCGCCACATACCCTGGGAACAATAGAAGCCTTATCCAGGAAATACTGCAGAACCCCTCAATTTCGGAAGAAGAAAAAGTCCTAGCCATAACAGGTATGGATCAAGGATGGATGACTCCCATAATTAACTACCTCAAAACAGAAACACTCCCTAGAGATAAGAATGAGGCAAAGAGGTTAAAACAAGAGGCACAATACTATACCTTCATAAACAACACTCTATACAAAAGAGGGATTTCAACACCACTGTTAAAATGTATGCCGACTTCCAACACTAAGTTTTAGAAGAAATACACAGTGACATATGTGGCAACCATCTCGGAGCGTAGGCTCTCACCAAAAAAGTACTATGGGCCGGATTCTATTGGCCAACTTTACAAAAAAAAGCAACAGAATTCGTAAAGACATGTCCATCATGTCAGAAACATGCCAATTTTCACATCGCCCCACCAGAGGAGCTCATCAGCATAACCTCACCCTGGCCATTTGCAAAATGGGGACTCGATCTTCTCGGTCCTTTCCCTCAAGGATCGAGACAAGTTAAGTTCCTCATTGTAGGGGTAGACTATTTCACAAAATGGATTGAGGTAGAGCCCTTAGCTAACGACACTGCTCAAAGAAGTCAGAAATTCCTATATAGGAACACTGTTACAGGGTTTGGGATTCCATACTCCATTACCACAGACAATAGCACTCAATTCACAGACGCAGGCTTTAGAAAGTTAGTGGCCGACCTGAACATAAAACACCAATTCACCTCCGTAGAACATCCCCAGGCAAATGGACAAGCAGAAGCTGCTAACAAAGTCATATTAGCCGGGCTAAAATGGAGATTACAGGATGCAGAAGGGGTATGGGCTGAAGAGCTCCCACAAGTCCTATGGGCATATCGGACAACTCCACACTCCACAACAAGGAAATCACCCTTCCGATTAGCTTACAGAATGGAGGCAATGATCCTAGTGGAAGTTGGTGCACGAAATTGTGATCTCAGGCAACGGCGCCAAAAACTCTGTACGCACGTCTTAATAAATTATTTTTCATTCACAACTTCGATACAACTAACCAGCAAGTGCATTGGGTCGTCCAAGTAATAAAACCTTACGTGAGTAAGGGTCGATCCCACAGAGATTGTTGGTATGAAGCAAGCTATGGTCACCTTGTAAATCTCAGTCAGGCGGATATAAAATAGTTATGGAGTTTTCGAAAATAAATAATAAATAGACAGAAAATAAAGATAGAAATACTTATGTATATCATTGGTGAGAATTTCAGATAAAGGTATAGAGATGCTTTCGTCCCTCTGAACTTCTGCTTTCCTGCTGTCTTCATCCAATCAGTCCTACTCCTTTCCATGGCTGGCTTTATGTAAGGACATCACCATTGTCAATGGCTACTTTTCATCCTCTCTGTGAAAATAGTCCGATGCGCTGTCACTGCATGGCTAATCATCTGGAGGCATCACCGTGGTCAATGGCTGCATCCTATCCTCTTGTGAAAATGGTCTAAATGCTCTGTCACAGCACGGCTAATCATCTGAGGTTCTCGATCATACTGGAATAGGATTCACCCTCCTTTTGCGTCTGTCACTACGCCCAGCACTCGTGAGTTTGAAGTTCGTCACAGTCATTCAATCCCAGAATCCTACTCGGAATACCACAGACAAGGTTTAGACTTTCCGGACTCTCATGAATGCCGCCATCAATCTAGCTTATACCACGAAGATTCTGATTAAGAGATCCAAGAGATAATCATCCAATCTAAGGTGGAACGGAAGTGGTTGTCAGGCACGCATTCGTGGGGGAATGATGATGATTTTCACGTTCATCACATTCATGTTGAAGTGCGAATGAATATCTTAGAAGCGGAATAAGTTGAGTTGAATAGAAAAACAGTAGTAACTTTGTATTAATTCATGAGGAACAGCAGAGCTCCACACCTTAATCTATGGAGTGTAGAAACTCTACCGTTGAAAATACATAAGTGAAAGGTCCAGGCATGGCCGAATGGCCAGCCCCCAAAACGAGATCACAGGATCAAAAATACAATCCAGGATGATCCGAAGATGTCTAATACAATAATAAAAAGTCCTATTTATACTAAACTAGTTACTAGGGTTTATAGAGATAAGTAATTGATGCATAAATCCACTTCCGGGGCCCACTTGGTGTGTTCTTGGGCTGAGCTTGAATGTTACACGTGCAGAGGCTCTTTCTGGAGTTGAACGCCAGGTTGTAACGTGTTTCTGGCGTTCAACTCTGGTTCGTGACGTGTTTCTGGCGTTTAACTCCAGACTGCAGCGTAGAACTGGCGTTCAACGCCCTTTTGCGTCATCTAAACTCGGCCAAAGTATGGACTATTATATCTTGCTGGAAAGCCCTGGATGTCTACTTTCCAACGCAATTGGAAGCGCGCCATTTTGAGTTTTGTAGCTCCAGAAAATCCACTTTGAGTGCAGGGAGGTCAGAATCCAACAGCATCAGCAGTCCTTCTTCAACCTCTGAATCTAATTTTTGCTCAAGTCCCTCAATTTCAGCCAGAAAATACCTGAAATCACAGAAAAACACACAAACTCATAGTAAAGTCCAGAAATGTGAATTTAACATAAAAACTAATGAAAACATCCCTAAAAGTAACTAGATTCTACTAAAAACAATGCCAAAAAGCGTATAAAGTATCTGCTCATCAGAAGTCAAAGAAGGATCGCCTAGAGTAATCCACTACAGTGAAGAGGCCAACTCCCAACTTCAAAGGGAGGAACTCGACCTACTTCCTAAAATCCGAGAAAAATCTCGGATCAAGGAAGAGGCGTTAAAACATCAGATGGCTTCAAGATACAATCAGAAGGTAGTACAGCAAAGCTTTGCCAACAACGACCTCGTCCTGATCCGAAATGATATCGGAACAAGTCGACCTGGAGAAGTAAAGCTAGCAGCAAACTGGAAAGGACCCTACCGAGTCATATAAGTACTCAGAAAGGGCTACTACAATCTGTACGAACTCGAAGGACGAGAGCTTCCAAGGTCATGGCACGCCTGCAACTTAAGAAGGTATTACAGTTAGGACATAATAAAGATCTCAGGATGAGGTGCACTCTTTTTCCTAAAAAAGGTTTTTTAATGAGGCACCAAGCCAAGATCCATGAAATACCTAACTTAGAGGGGTAAAACTCCTACGTGTATATATTTGCATATTTTCTATTTTGAATAAAGTTTTTCAGATTTTCTACAAATCTTCTTATCAAGACGCATTAATCTGAAACCCAAAAGAATTCATCGCCCGATTATAAAGCTACAAATAGGCAAAAAGTGAAAATCAAATTCACTGCATGATCACGATAAAGACCAATGAAGATGAAAACCAAATTCATCAAAGGTCGACCAAATGAGGATCAAACTCAATTTATACAAAATCGGTAAAGATGAAAAGTGGTAAAAACAGAATAATGCAAAAAGTTATCGAAAGTGATCCATAGGAAAGGACCTGACGAGGTCTTAATAAAAATGTGTTGCTAAAAATAACTTAAATACGGACCGACGTAAAGAAGTCGGACCAGTCGACCACAACTACAAAAGTTATAAATAGTAAATCCCTAGAAAGAGGGTTGGCCAGCCCTAAAAAAAGAGGATTACTAGAAATAACTTAGAAGGGACCGGCATGATAAAGTCGGCCCAATAAAATCACAAAAGTTATAAAAAAGTAATCCATAAAAGAGACCTGAACAAGGTCCAAATAATATGGATTACTAGAAATAACTTAGAAGGGACCGGCATGATAAAGTTGGCCCAGCAAAATCACAAAAGTTATAAAAAAAGTAATCCATAAAGGAGACCTGAACAAGGTCCAAATAATATGGATTACTAGAAATAACTTAGAAGAAACCGGCATGATGAAGTTGGCCCGACCAAGCTACCAAAAGTTATAAATAAGTAATCCATAAAAAGAGACTTGACAAGATCCGAACAAAATGGATTACTAAGAAATAACTTAAAAGGGACCGACATGATGAAGTCGGCCCAACGAAGCTACAAAAAGTTATACAAAGTAATCCATAAAAGAGACCTGACAAAGGTCCAAAAAAAATGGATTACCAAAATAGCTTAGAAGGGACCGACATACAGAAATCGGACCAAAAGCTACAGAGTTATAAAAATTAAACCCCAAGGGATTACTAAAAATAATTCACAAAGACATTGATCGACAGAAGGTGTGCGCCATAAGGGACTCCAGATTGGACCCGGAAAGCCATAACCTCAAAATAATCAATCTACAAGTATTAAAATACAAAGGCAATCAAAAGAGGTCGGAAAACAAGATTCCAACACCCTGAAGATTCCTGGAAAGTGCTAAGTAAGCAACCAACAAGCATGTCACAAAAATTAATAAAGTTACTATAATAACAAGACCCAAGAGGCCGCTTGAAATCGACCCCAAGAGGCTTGAAAAACTACTTTGTTTTGACAAAACAAGGTTGCTAAAAGAAAAGCAACTAAAGTATCCGAAGTCAAACAAACCACCAATTACAGAAATAAAAGTTTAAAAACCCACAGACCGGGCTATACATCATAGATCAAAGAAAAAATTTATAGAAGATCCAAAGACTACCCAGTAGCAGTATCTCAGGGTGAAGGAGGACGAGTCTGAAGGAGTACTGCATCTACTGTCCCATCATCCCGATTTAAGATTCGGACATCAGGATTGGACTCGGGCTGACCGACTTCAGCTGCTGAGGAAGGAGGGGCCACAGAGGCTTTAGCAGATGGTGCAGGAGGAGGGTCGACATCATCATCATCATCAGGATCATCAGGGACAATCTTACCATCTTTTATAATGTTGTCCAAGCTAAAAAGGGTGAGGTCGAGCTCGGGCGCAAGAACTCGAACCAATCCTTCAAATTCTCATAAGCAGCATTCACACTGCCTACAAGATGACCCTGGAGCTCGGCATAGTCAGCTCGAACAGATTCCAACCTCTCCCTAAGATCCATCATCTCCCTATAAGTTGTGACATAGCTCTCCTTATGCCTTTAGCGCCATATCCTCAGCCAACTTTGCAGAAGCCACCGCAGCAGTAGCCCGAATCTTCTCACCCTCCAACTCCTTTTCTAGCTTAGCCACCTTCACCTCGAGTTCCTCCTTTAAACCTTTGATCCTGTCATATTCCAACTTGGCCTCCTCCATAAAAGCCTTCGTTGTGTGAACTGGGACATCCTGGGCAGTCCGAAGTAACACTGCCCCTATGTGTGCCATTTTTATACCACTCTGAGTATTAAAGTCCAAATGACGAAGGATAGATACATCATCAGTAGGAACAATACCATATGGAGCAATTTGTTGATCAACAAACCCGACATCATTGAAGTCGGGGGCATCCAGATTGAAAGGCTCAACAGTTCTCTGTTTCTTTGGAGGAGGGACAACAACAGCAAAAGCCTGGGAAGAATCAACCAAGTGAACCTGAGGAATAGGAATCATCTTCCTCAGCCCAGTAGTATTCAAGACAGGCTTCTTGAGAGGAATCTGGGAAGATCCTTCTCCAGCAACTTTGGCCGAGATGTGCTGGGCTACTATAGCCTTTCTCGCCTTCTTAAAGGCCTTCATGGATTCATTATTTTTCACCATCTCTGAAAAAACATAGCAAAACAAGTTACAAAGCTGAAAAAAGCAGAAACAAAAAGCAAGTACAACTGGGCAAAAGAAGTTGGTCACTACCCAGCTCAACTCGAATGAGAGAGGGGTCCCCCAAAAATCTCTTTGTATCGAGATGGGGAGGTTCCCCCTAAATATCTTCCAATACAGTTACAAAGGCCTGCTCAACCTCATCAAGCATCTCCCACGAGTATCGAGACACCACAACATTTCTTTGCCAACACAAGGGGAAGGTAGGTTCACCATTCGACTCTAAGAAAAATGGTCGAGCTCCCTCAACAGCTCGGACCTTAAAAAAGTATTTCTTAAAATCCCTAAAGGACTCATTATACATAGCAAAAACTTTATGCCCTTGGGCAGATCGAAAAGAAGATTTCTTTTTTGAAGAAATCCTGGGCTTAGTCAAAACAAAAAGATAAAGAAAGAGAGTCTGAGAAGGTTTAACGTCCAACTCTTGGCAAAGCAACTGAAAGATCTTGATAAAACCCCAAGAGTTCGGATGAAGCTGGGATGGAGCTACGTTACACGACCACAACATGTCGGTCTCAAAGGAGGTAAAAGGAAGGGTGATGTTTATTTGACTGAAAAAATAGTCGTAAGCATAAAAGAAGGGGCGTTCCCCCTGGGTCAGAGCCAGAAAGCAAACCCTTTTATCGGAGTCAGGCGCTACCAATTCATAATTTTTCTCCTGATCTCTACTACTACATATTCGATGGTGTTTTCTATGCTCCGCACAGAACTCAGAATTAACTACGGAAATACACATTAGGACGAGGGAGTCCAGCCAGTCGGACATACCCTCAGGAACCTTGGAAGACATCTCGACAATATTTTTTCGAGAAGACATGGTCAACTAGTCCTACAGCCAGAAAAAGAAGATGGATTACTAACCAAAATAGCTCAAAAGAAATAAGCTCGGACAAAACATGACTCAAGCATACAAACAGTAAAAGAAAAACCCCAAGACATACACCAAGATCCAGGGGCATCCTTTGGAGGCAGGGACAGAGTAAGGACTCAGAAAAAATTCTACAAGGCTACATCCCAATAAAACTCTCAGCAAAGAAAAATAATCCTCTTCCAAACAAGCAACGACACGAGAAGAAAATCAAAGCAAGCCATCAGAAAATTGTTATCTTCTACAAATTTATCAGCAAAGAAAACTACCAACAGGGCGAAAGTCATCAAAGGAGCAATCTTTTTTAGAAGCAAGCAGATTCATAAGCATCAGTAACGACATGCAGTTCATATCAAAGGACACAAATTAGAAGCAATAAACGGCACGCAAAAACCCTAAATGCAGAAGGATCATTCAAAATTAAAGAAACTCTCAGAGCCCACATTGCAATGATAATCAGAATGCATAATAAAAGTGGAAAAAGATTCAAGCTTTCACAAAACAAAGATCAAAACCTTCTAAAAAAAAGTACGAAAGGAATGAAGAAGAAAGAAAACTAACCTTTAAAAACGAGGAACGCTGAAGAGATTAAAGATAAGAAGCGAAACCAGGAATCACCTTTCGAACAAATGAAGCACCAACAACCACCAATGGCACCACAAAAAGAAGCGTGAAAACACGAAGAACAAAAGTCCCAGGCGAGCCAAACGAAACAGAAGAATAGAGAAAAAAAGGAAAGTTATAGCAAGCAAGAGAAAGAGAAACAAAAAAGAGAAAGCATTGGTGTAATTCAAAATGAAATTTGAAAGCAGGAGGCAAAGGAAACAGAACATTAAGGAGTTAATGGGGCATTAAAAACCCTCGCACGTTCCCAAGGCAAGGAACGCATGTTTTCGAAATTAAAGAAAAGAAAAAAGAACGCTCCATATTCAAAGGAAAACTCTACAAAGAAGAAATCGACAAATGCTCGAGCTCGGCTTCTCCAGAGAAGGATTGAAGTCCTAAAACTAGGGACTCGACCTCAAAGGAAGACCACACTCGAGCAGGGCATTGTTCATACCCTGGGTCGAGATGTCCGACACGGGATGATCGACGACAAGCCAACCGACCTCTTCAGGTCAGGACTATCCGACCTCTTCTCCAAGAGCTCGGCCAAATCACCAGGAAAGCCCAAAAAGGGCCCCAACAGAAGAACACGACCCAAATCCAAAGGCAGCCCAAGCCTATAGAGAAAAGGGCGGTTCCCTTGAAGATAAGATGACTTCACTCAAAAGATAAGATAAGATAACTATCTTATCTCCAAGAAGGTCACTCCTCATCATTATAAATACACTGGAGCACCCAGGTATAACTCATACTCTGATTCTACTAAAAACCTGCTTAATACCCTTGCTAACTTACCCAGGCCCGCATAATCTTTTCGTTTTAAATCATTTTTAAACCATTCTTGTACCGTTAGAAAGATCAATAGATACATTTTATAAAAATCTATTTTCGTCAAATTTTCAATTCCGAGGACCGAGTTACGGTCTACCGAAGTTGGCCAAAAACTGTGATTTTATGAAATGTTATAAAACATACATTTTTACAAATTCTCAATCCAAACCCTACCAAAACCCTTTTCTAAGAATACTCAATACCAATTCACTATTTTCTTACCTATCAACACCTTATTAACAAGTCCAACACAAATATTTCAACTTCTATCAACTATTTAATCACTCTCTATATATTCAACACTCAATTAGACAAGTTTTCCACCCAACCAAAATAACATTCATTAAACACAATCAAATCAAATATTAGCAATTATGCAACTTACTATAGCTTACCTCATAGGGGACACCTTACCCCATTACGGCCTTAGGCCCAATTTTTCACAATGCCACATGTATAACCAAAATTAACAAAACTCAATGCTAAACCACAAATCCATTGTCAACATAAATCATACTCACTATATCTCATTCAACATACCACATTCTCATCATAATTCATGCCCAAACTCAACAACAATCAAATCTTCAATTCTCAACCACAACCAACTAATCACAAATACAATCAATACCATTCAATCCTATCCTAGAGACAACTAACCCAGGCACTCACATAACTTTACATAATGCCTACTCGAAACTCAAACTCGTACCTTGAATGTCGGCGGTTCCAATCCTCAAAGCTTTGTAATCACCAAACAAGAGCTCCACACCAAAACAATTCACACCGCTTGATCCACAGTCCAACTTCGCACTAATCAACTCAACAATTATTCTATATACCACAGAAATCACAATTTCTCAACCTAGGTTTTATGAAATTGAAAAATCAAAGAGGAAAAGCTTTCTTTACCTCAACCCACTTGAAATTGAGGTGAAATCCACTTATAATTCACGCTAGAGTACCCCTAAATAATCAAAATCGCAATAATTCCACAACCCCAAAACCAAAAATGGGTGAGAACATCATCCCTTTCGGGGTTATCAGCAGGAGTAACAGTTCAAAAGCAGAGATGATATAAAGACTACACGAATCTTCTAAGCAATCCTAAAACTTCAACAAACAGAGATCCAAGCCTAGAAGTATACTAAACTTGAAAAATAATACAGTATTCTAGACTAACTAACTACTCATGCACCTCTGGTTTTTACTCGACCTTTCTCTCTCTAATAAACCTCAAGTCCTTCTCAACCTATCTCTTATCAGTTCTCTCACCTTTCACTTATCCTATTTCTTTCAGTCTCAAGTTCTTCCCATTTCATCTCAGCCTCCATATATACAACGTCTCATAATAGAACAGTAATAACAAACACAAGTAATAAAATTTAAGCATAACCAGATTCAATTACAGCAATTATTACAGATAGCAGTTAAACAATAAAAATCACATAGGCAAGTCACATATACAATAAGCACACTTAAACAAATGTCACATAGATACAAATGATGCATGCCTGTCCTAGTGGCCATGAGCTCACGTGTTCGTTATGTTGCCAGACCCGACTCGGATAAGCGGGATTAAACCACCATCTTTACCCGTAGGTTCCATAAACAAGTGGGATTATACCACCATCCTTGCTCGGAACATGAAAGCGGGATTAAACCACCGTCCTTACCTCCACAGTAAGCGGGACTGAACTACTATCCTTATTGGTCACCTCGAACAAGCAGGAATACACCACCATCCTTGCTCGGGTTGCATTCACAAATCAATCTGCAAGCAAGATTAAACCACCGTCTTTGCTCAACACAAAATAATATGCAAGTGGGATCATACCACCATCCTTGCTAAAATAATTCATCAATACGTGAGTGGGATAAAACCTCTATCCTCACTACAGGCAGGATAAAACTACCATCCCTGCACAATAGTTTACGCACTGAGCAAGCGAGACTATACCTTCATCCTTGCCAGGCCAGAAACCTTCACCATTTTCTCAGTCACCACTGCACATATTTCATTCATTCTTAGGATATCATATTCATCTTCATCAATACCTTACTCATAGTTAATCACCATTCATTTCTCAATATCAACTCACTATGCTTCTTTTCTAACTCTTCTACCCTCTATTACACTGACGCTAGACTCATAACAAAGCTTACAGGGGTTTGGAAGGCTCGAAGAATAGTTTGAAACTCAAAAACACAATTTTTGCAAAATAGAGTGATCATGCGTACGCATGCCACCCCTCGCGTACGCATGACTGTTGAAATTGAAAGGTCGCATACGCAGATCACCTCCCGCATACGCGGGAGTATAAAACAAAAGAGGATCCACGTGTACGCAGGCCGTGTCTGCGTACGCATGCATATCAGCAACCAGAAAAGCTGATATCCTGCAGAAATGCAATGTTTTTGCCAAATATTTAAATACGTATAATCTTTTTGTTTTAAATCATTTTGAAACCATTCTTGTACCGTTAGAAAGATCAATAGATAAATTTTATAAAAATCTAGTTTCGTCAAATTTTCAATTCCGAGGACCGAGTTACGGTCTACCGAAGTTGGCCAAAAACTGTGATTTTATGAAATGTTATAAAACATACATTTTTACAAATTCTCAATCCAAACCCTACCAAAACCCTTTTCTAAGCATACTCAATACCAATTCACTATTTTCTTACCTATCAACACCTTATTAACAAGTCCAACACAAATATTTCAACTTCGATCAACTATTTAATCACTCTCTATCTATTCAATACTCAATTAGACAACTTTTCCACCAACCAAACTAACATTCATTAAACACAATCAAATCAAATATTAGAAATTATGCAACTTACTATAGCTTATCTTATAGGGGATACCAAACTATATCTCACTCACTATATCTCATTCAACATACCATGTTCTCATCATAATTCATGCCCAAACTCAACAACAATCAAATCTTCAATTCTCAACCACAACTAACTAATCACAAATACAATCAATACCATTCAATCCTATCCTAGAGATAACAAACTTAGGCATTTACATAACCTTACATAATGCCTGCTCGAAACTCAAACCCGTACCTTGAATGTCAGTGGTTCCAACCACTAAATCCTTGTAATCACCAAACAAGAGTTCCACACCGAAATAATTCACGTCACTTAATCCACAATCCAACTCTACACCAATCAACTCAACAATTATGCTATATTCCACAGAAATCACAATTTCTCAATCTAGGTTTCATGAAATTGAAAAATCAAAGAGGGAAAAGCTTTCCTTATCTCAACCCACTTGAAATTAGGGTGAAATTCACTTATAATCCATATTAGAATACCCCTAAACAATCAAAATCACAATAATTCAATAACCCCAAAACCAAAAATGCAAAACTGTAGGGAAAAGAGAACTGGGAGCAGAATTCAAAATTTCATACCACAATACCTAGATAGAATCGAAGAGTTCAACGAAAGCTTCGCTTGGCTGTAAATGGCTCGTCAATTGGAGTGACGCGATGAGATTTGTGCCGGTTTAGAATTTCTCTAAACAAGAATCACTTCGTCGGTAGAGTTCATACCATAAGGCGAGCTAGGCAAGCCGAGTTGAATGAAGAACAAAACGACCGACCTCTTTGAAAGGTTGGTCGACGCCGATCTCTTCCAAAAGAGCTCGGCCAAAATACTATAAGGGCCCAAGTAGGCCCAAAGCAGAAGATTACAGCCCGCTTAAAGGCGGCTGGCCAAAAATAAGGGGACCCACCCACAAAAGATAAGATAAGATAACAAACTTATCTAAAGGGAGGTCATCCCAGACTACTATAAATACACTAGAGCACCCAGGTATAACTCATACTCTGATTCTACACAAAAACCTGCCTAAAGCATGTGCTAACTTAAGCATCGGAGTCTCTTGCAGGTACCACCACTCTTCGGTGATCAAGGGATCAACAACACCACCAGATCCAACAAGTTGGACATGACAGTTCTGGCCACCATAACAGATCTCATCCGAGATTGACCTTCGGTTTTAGATAACCCTCGGAACATTGGCGCTGTTGTCGGGAAACCTGGAAGTCATCCTATTGTCATGGAGAAAAACCTCGACAACGATCACAACTCTGGCTTGGAGGACAGAACGCCGCATAAGAACATAGATGCCACTCCAAAAGATACACCTCAAGATAAGGGAGATAAACAACCCCCAACCACAGAAATCTTGGAAGCTATCCGTGAACAACAGCATCGCCTTAAACAGCTTGAACAGGAGGCCGAGCATCAGCGGGAGGCCGAGAGAGACCTCCAAAGAGAAACGAGATGCCGTCGAGGGCTAGAGGACAAGCTCACAAAGCTCGAAGCCGATCTCATAACCAAGACTACTCTTTCTAGTCATGAAGATAACTCCCACAAGGATCAAGATCCATTCACTAAAGAGATCATGAAAGCTAAAGTACCAAAGGACTTCAAAGCTCCTGACATGACCCCATACGATCGTACATTTGACCCCAGTCACCATCTCAGCAATTTCAGAAGCAGAATGTATCTCACAGACGCCTCAAACGCAATTTGATGCAAAGCTTTCCCGACTACCCTGATGAAAACAGTAATAAAATGGTTCGACAGTTTACCTCCAAGATCAATTACAATTTTTGATGACCTAGCCAAAAAATTCCTTGCCAGGTTCTCCATCCAAAAGGACAAGACTAAACACGCCCCAAGCCTGCTAGGAATTAAACAAGGAGATCGGAAAAGCCTCTGCGGCTACATGGAAAGGTTCAATAAAGCATGTCTCGACATACAAAACCTCCCAACAGAAGCGGCCATCATGGGGCTCATCAACGGCCTGAGAGAGGGACCGTTTAGCCACTCAATATCCAAAAAACATCCAACATCCTTGAAGGAGATACAAGAACGGACAGAAAAGTATATCAATATGGAGGAAAATTCTCGATTAGGAGAAATCTCAAAATCCGGATTCTCCTACCAACCTCGTGATAAGGATAAAGAGTCCAGAAAAAAGGAGGATCAGCCTGCTAAGAAACCTCAAAAGTACCACAACTACACTCCACTCAAAGTGTCACTTGTGGATGTGTACAGAAAAATATGCAACACTGAAAAGATCCCGCCCCCTCGTACGATTAAACATAAAAGAGGAGAAGAAAATCAGACAGAGTATTGCGAATATAACCGAATCTATGGAAATTCTACCAACGACTGCTTTGATATAAAGAATGTCATTGAAAAACTTGCAAGAGAAGGGAGACTAGATCGATTTCTAGCTAATAAAACAGACGAGCCAAGGAAAAGAAGAAGGGATGAAGAGGTTGGACGAGTCGAACGCCCACCTCACACCCCTGAGAGACATGTTCATATGATAAATGGGGGATTCGTAGGAGGTGGGATCCCTAAGTCGTCACGTAAAAGACACCTCAAAGAGGTGTACCATGTTGGAGGAGGAGACAGGTCGGTCGACCTCCCCAGTATCACCTTCACCCAAGAAGACGCTGTGGGCATCATCCCAGGGCATGATGACCCCATGGTCATTACCATAATACTGGCCAACGCCACCCTCCACAGAACACTAATCAACCAGGGAAGTTCCGCGGACATCTTATTCAAAACTGCTTTCGACAAGCTCGGCCTACAAGAAAAAGAGCTCAGAGCGTATCCAAATAGCTTGTTCGGACTTGGAGACACCCCGATTCAACCACTAGGATACATCTGCCTGCATACAACCTTTGGGAAAGGAACTCGGTCCAGGTCATTAAGCATAGACTATATTGTAGACGACGTGAGCTCGGCCTACAACGCGTTAATAGGTCAGACAACGTTAAACCAGCTCACCGCCGTAGTCTCTACTCCACACCTATGCATGAAATTCCCCACTCCAGAAGGGATCGCTACCATAAAAAGAGACCAAAACTTGTGCGACGTTGTTACAACAAAAGTCTGAACCTTAAAGGAGACCCTAGAGGAAAAGAAACCAACACTATATAACTCGGGGGAAACCGAGCTCACGAAGAACTCCACCCTCAGCCAGAAGGTGAGACTCAACAAGTTCAAATTGGAGACGATCCAAGCAAAAAAACAAATATAGGAGCAAATCTAAAAGAAGACTTAAAGGAATTGCTAATAAAGCTCCTACGAGATAATTCCGACCTCTTTGCATGGAAGGCTGCCGACATGCCTAGTATTGATCCTAGACTAATGTGTCACAAGTTAGCCGTATGCTCAGGGTCTCGGCCAGTATAACAAAAACGTAGGAAGCTCGACCCAGAAAGGTCGCAAGTTGTAGAGGAGCAGGTATAGGCCTTGTTGGAGGCAGGGTTCATAAGGGAGGTAAAATACCCATTATGGCTAGCCAATGTGGTGTTGGTAAAAAAGTCAAATGGGAAGTGGCAAATGTGCACCGATTACACCGACCTCAACAAAGCCTGCCCAAAAGATTCCTATCCCCTCCCGAACATCGACACGCTAGTCGACGCTTCGTCAGGCTATCAGTACCTCTTCTTCATGGATGCTTACTTGGGATACAACTAGGTCCCAATGTATCAACCCGACCAAGAAAAGACATCATTCTTAACCCTAAAAGCAAACTATTGCTATATAATTATGCCCTTTGGACTCAAGAACGCAGGGGCTACCTACCAAAGACTGATGAACAAAGTCTCTGATGACCACATCGGAAAGCTAATGGAGGTTTATGTGGATGACATGCTGGTCAAAACACAAAGGGAGGAATCGTTGTTAGCCTACCTCACTAAAGTGTTCGACACCATAAGAAAGCATGGCATGCGACTTAACCCCGCAAAGTGCACCTTCGCGGTAGAAGCTGGCAAATTCCTGGGCTTCATGCTCACCCAAAGAGGAATAGAAGCAAACCCAGATAAGTGCCAGGCCATACTTCGTATGAAAAGTCCGACCTGTGTCAAATAGGTCCAGCAGCTCAATGGAAGACTAGCGTCTCTGTCTAGGTTCCTAGCTGGATCAGCCTTAAGATCTCTCCCCTTTTATGCAATATTAAGGAAGGGAAAGAGGTTCGAGTGGACCCCAAAATGCGAACAAGCCTTCCAAGATTTCAAGAAATTTCTGGGGCAACCACCTGTCCTTACTCGACCTCAGCAAGGTGAAGAACTCATACTATACCTCGCAGTAAGAAGTTGGGCAATAGCATCAGCACTAGTCAGAGAAGATGAAAGTCGGCAACAACCCATCTACTTCATTAGTAAGGCCTTACAAGGGGTTGAATTAAACTATCAAAAGATAGAAAAGTTTACCTACACCCTCATACTCACTTCCCGACGACTCCGACCATACTTTCAAGCTCACACCATCAGAGTACGGACTAACCAACCTATAAAGGGGATCTTACAGAAAACAGACTTAGTAGGAAGAATCCTACAATGGGCTGTCGAGTTATCCGAATTTGATATCAAGTATGAAGCTCGAACAGCTATCAAATCCCTGTACCTGGCCAACTTCATCGCAGAGTATACTGACACCCCGGACACCCCACAAAGTGTAGCCTTTATGTAGATGGCTCCTCAAACAAAACAGGGAGTGGCGCAGGCGTCATTTTAGAAAGCGATCAGGGAACCCAAATCGAGCTCTCCTTAAAATTTGAGTTTCCTGCCTCGAATAATCAAGCTGAATATGAAGCACTACTGGCTGGTTTGAGGCTGGCTAGGGAAGTGGGAGCTCAAAGACTTACCATCTTTAGCGACTCCCAAGTAGTCACTTCGCAAATAGAAGGGAGCTATCAAGCTAAGGATCCGACTATGAGAAAATACCTAGACAGAACCAAAGAACATCTCGGACAATTTAAGGGATATCAGGTCTGACATATACCCCGAGAACAGAATACCCGAGCTGATGCACTCTCAAAACTAGCCAGCACCAAAGCAGGGGGCAACAATAGAAGCCTCATCCAAGAAACACTCCGAAATCCATCAACCTTGGAGGAAGAAAAGATCCTAGCCATATCAGGACAGGATCAAGGATGGATGACTCCTATAATCAACTACCTCAAATCAGAAACACTCTCAACAGACAAAAAGGAGGCAAAGAGACTAGTACGAGAAGCTCAGTACTACACCATAATACAAGACGTCCTATATAAGAGAGGAATCTCCACACCTCTCCTTAAATGCGTCCGGACCTCCACTACAACGGAAGTTCTCGAAGAAGTCTACAGTGGCATGTGCGGCAATCACCTTGGGGCACGAGCCCTTGACAAAAAGGTACTCCGAGTTAGTTTCTACTGGCCGACCTTACAAAGGGAGGCAACAGAGTTTGTCAAGACATGCCCACCATGCCAGAAGCACGCCAACTTCCACATAGCTCCACCTGAGGAACTCATCTGCGTTACTTCACCCTGGCCATACGCAAAGTGGGGGCTCGACCTCCTTGGACCCTTCCCCCAGGGGTCCGGACAAGTCAAGTTTCTCATTGTAGGCATAGACTACTTCACAAAGTGGATTGAGGCAGAACCATTAGCTAATGCCACACCCCAAAGAAGTCAGAAATTTCTATACAGAAATATTATCACAAGATTTGGGGTCCCACGCTTCATCACCACAGATAGTGGTACTCAATTCACCGACATGGGTTTTAGAAATCTGGTAGCTGATCTAAAAATCAAGCAGAAGTTCACCTCTGTAGAGCACCCACAAGCCAATGGACAAGCGGAAGCCACCAATAAAGTCATACTGGCTGGGTTAAAATGAAGGTTACAGGACGCCAAGGGAGCTTGGGTGGAAGAGCTCTCGCAGATCCTATGGGCATATCGGACAATATAACACTCAACTACTGGAGAATCACCATTCCGACTTGCTTACGGAATGGAAGCAATGATCCCGTAGAGATACAAGAAGGATCCCCTAGAAGGATCCTCTATAATGAAGATACCAACTCCCAGGCTCAAAGGGAAGAGCTCGACCTACTTCCATAAGTCCGAGAAAGAGTTCGGATTAAAGAGGAAGCCCTAAAGCGTCGAATGGCTCTGAGATATAATCGGTAGGTAGTCCAGCGAAGCTTTACCACCAATGATCTCATCTTAATTCGAAATGATATCAGAGCAAGTCGGTCAGGAGAAGGGAAGTTAGCAGCCAAGTGGAAAGAACCTTACAGAGTTGCGGAAGTACTGGGAAAAGGTTACTACAAGGTGTCCAACCTCGAGGGGCGAGAGCTACCAAGGTCGTGACATGCCTGTAATCTAAGAAGGTACTATAGCTAGAAAACAATAAAAGATCTTGGGTCAAGGTGCACTCTTTTTCCTAAAAAGATTTTTTAACGAGGCGCCAGGCCGAGATCTAGAAGGGTAAGCACTCATATGTATACACTTTTGTTCATATTTCTATCTTTTATTATCATTTGAATAAAGTTTTCAGATTCCCTAAAAAGTTTCCTACCAAGACGCATTAATCTAAGCTCATAAAACATAAAACTTCATCGTTCGATTAAGAAGAGGTCGGCAAGGTGAAAACCAAATTCATCGTCCGATTACGAAAAGGTCGGCAAGGTGAAAACAAATTCATTGACCAATTGCAAAGAAGTCGGCAAGGTGAAAGCGATAGAAGCAGATTAATGCAAGAAGTTACAAAAAATAAACCTTAAAAAGCGACCTGACGAGGTCTGACTAAAAATGGATTACTAAAAATAACTTAATAAGGCCCGACAGAGAAGTCGGACCAACGAAAGGATCACTAAAAAGGGACGAAGACACCTCCAAAAGGTCCGAGCTGCTTAGTTATAAAGGTACAAAGTCTTGCAAAAAGACATTACCTAAAAAGCAAAAGCACAAGTCAAGATAGCGCTAAAAAGTCATCCAAACAAACTATAAAAAAAGGTTCCTTATCGGAACACTACCTAAAAAGTTGTTGGAATGTGACTAAAAAGCCTGGGTAACAAAGTCCTACAGGTCGACGTCAGCCGAGAAAAGGCACAAGCACAATCTCAAGAACAAGCCAAAAGGTTGAGAAACAACTTAAGGCTCAAAGTGCTTGGAAAAAAGGGGAACAGCTCCGCTCGAACAATGGAACAGGGCTACAAGGAAGTCGATGACTAAAAAAGGTTCTATAAGAACACTAAAAGGTCATCGGACAAGTTAGCCCAGACACCAAAAGATCACCTCGCCCAAACAGAAAGCAAGGCATAATCTAAGAAGGGCCAACAACCCACGCTACAAAAGAGGTCGGACAAGAAAGGTACCAAACCTCTGTAAAAATCCACAAAAGCTGCAAGAGTATGATTAACATATCAGCAAAATCATATCCATCATAATAAAGCATTAAATACTCAAAAGGCCACCCAAAAAGGCAGCCTCAGAGTCTAAAGTGTTTTGTTTTTTAAAATGAAGTTGCTAAGAAGCAACCAAGTATCAACAAAGTCAACCACAAAGAGATTTACAAAAAGATAAGTTCAAAAGTCCACAAACTGGACTATAATACAAAGCACAAGAAAATTGTAAAGGATCTAAATTCTCCTTAGTAGTAGCATCTTTGGCTGGAGGAGGAGGAATGGTCGCGATCGGGACGGCATCGACAGTTCCATCGGGACGATTCAGGATCTGCACGTCGGGATCGGACTCTGGCTGTTTGACCTCAGAGGGGACGGAAGAGGCTGAAGTAGCTGCGGCTTTACCGGGTGGCACAAGAGGAGGACTCTCATCCTCGTCATTTGAGGCAGGCACGATCTTGCCATCCTCCACTACGTTATCCAAACTAAATAGAGTCAGGTCGAGCTCGGGGGCAAGAACTCGGACTTGGGCCCTCAAGTTTTCATATGCATCAGTTATACTACCCACCAGATGACCCTGGAGCTCAGCATAGTCAGCCTGGACAGACTCAAGCCTCTCCTTAAGCTCCAACAGCTCGCCATAGGTACGGGTGTAGCTCTCCTTGTACTTTCTGGCCGTCTCCTCAACCAGATTCACAGCCGCCTCAGCAGTAGTAGCTCAGGACTTTTCCCTCTCCACATCCAACTCTAACTTAATCACCCTAGCGTCAAGCTCATCCTTCAAGCCCTTAATCCTGTCAAACTCTGACTTAGCATCCTCCATAAACGCCTTAGTCGCATGAACCAGAGAATCCCGGATAACACGAAACAAGGCCACTCCAAGGTTGGCCATCCGAACACTATTACTAGTAATAAAATCCAGATGGCGCAGAATGGACACATCATCCAAGGGAACTTTACCATAAGGGGATATTAGCTCATTGGTAAAACCCACGCCATCAAACTCCTGGCTACTCAGATCATAAGTACCAATAGTTCTTTGCGCTTTGGGGGAGGACCAGCAACAGTAGGAGAGGAGACAACACCGAAAGTTGGCTGAATAGGGTCAGAAGGAATTATCTGGACCTGAAGAGTCGGCATAACCTTCCTCGGCCCAGAAGCATCAGAAGTCGGTTGTTTCAGAGGCACTTGAGAAGACCCTCCCTCTGTAGTCTTGGCCGATATGTTTTGGACAGCCATCGCTTTCTTGGCCCTGTGGAAGGCCTTCATAGAGTCACTAGACTTTATCATCTCTGAAAAAGACACCAGAAAAACAAGTTAAAAATAAAGCGAAGAACAAGTCGGTAAATAAAGACAAAGGAAAAGCTATCAGAAAAGAAGTCGGATGCTACCCAGCTCAGCACGGAGAAGGGAAGGATCCCCCAGAAACCTCTTGGTATCTAAATGAGGAGGTTCCCCCTAGTGCTCCGCCAAAACATTCACAAAAGCCTGTTCAACTTCGTCCAGGCTCTTCCAAGAATATTTAGTAGTTACCGTATCCTTTTGCCACCACAGAGGAAAGGTGGGCTCATTGTTCTCATCTAGAAAGAAGGGCCAAGCATCCCAACAGCTCAAACCTTGAAGTAATAGTTCTTGAAGTCATGGAAGGACTCATCAAATATCGCAAAAACTTTTTTCCCCTGAGTAGCTCGAAAAAAGACCCAAGAAGCCTTTTTCTTGGCTACCCCAGGTTTGGTCAACACAAACAGATAAAGGAAGAGAGGTATGGTAGGTCGGACACCCAATTCCTGACACAATAGCTGAAAGATCTTTATGAAACCCCAAGATTTCGGATGGAACTGAGAAGGGGCCACATTACAGGTCCATAAGAGGTCGGTCTCAAAAGCAGTAAAGGGAACAGTGATATTCAGCTGGCTAAAAAAGTAATCATAAGCATAAAAGAAAGGTCGTTCTCCCTGAGTCAAGGGAGCGAAACTAACCCTCTCCACAGGGTCGGGTGATGAGATGAACTTTTGCGTGGTCTAGAAATTTACGGATAAATTCTCGTTGCAAGTATAGTTTCTAAACCTTCAAAAGTCCTTTCATACAAACGTTTTGGTTGTCACAAGTAACAAACTCCTATAAAATTGATAACCGAGTATTTAAACCTCGGGTCGTCTTCTCAAGGAATTGCAGGGAGGTGTGTTCTTATTATTCGTTATGAGTTTGTAAATTGGGGTTTTGGAAGTAAGGTGGGAATATGTTATATGACAAATAATTTAAATGGCAATTAAAAATAAATAAATACTATAAAGCAACTTTTGGCAAGGTATGAGAAATTGGAAGTCCAGTCTAGTTATCCTTATCAATAACAATGAAAGTCGAATCTTAATTCCACTTGGTCAACCTTTACTAAAATAAAGGAAAGTCAAGGGATTAATTAGTTTGATCTTCGAATCCTATTTATTTCCTAAGAAAAGGTTGGGATTATTGAAGCTCAATTCAATCAGCAAAGATAACAGTTATCAATTATGCTATTGAGTTGGATAACTCCTGAGTTACTGATTTCTTAACCAAAACCAAAAGGGGAAAAGTAAATCTACTGGAATAAGAATGCCTTCAGATGGGAAGCAATAATCATGTAAATAAAAGAAAGCAATAATAACTGAAATACCTCAAATAACATTAATTCAAGTAATCTGGAACAGTTCATAAACTAAATTGGGAAAATAAATAAAAATAAAGAACCTGGGATTGAGAGTCACTCCTAAAACTAAGAGAAGTCCTAAATCCTAATCCTAAGAGAGAGGAGAGAACCTCTCTCTCTAAAAACTACATCTACTCCTAAAATTATGAATATATGAGAGCCTCCTCATGAATGGATGCATTCCCCCACTTTATAGCCTCTAATCTGTGTGTTCTGGGCTGAAAACTGGGTCAAAAGCAGCCCAGAAATCACTCCCTGCGATTTTTGTTACGTTCAGGTCGCAGAAAGGTGACGCGGTCGCGTCGTCCATGCGGCCGCGCGGATTGGGTGTTGGCCAGGTCACGCGTCTGCGTGACCCACGCGTTCGCGTCACTTGGCGTCGGGGTAACTATGGAAAATTATATATCAAATCGAAGCACCAGACGTTAGTTTTCCAACGCAACTGGAACCGCATCATTTGGACCTCTGTAGCTAAAGTTATAGCCGTTTGAGTGTGAAGAGGTCAGGCTGGACAGCTTAGCAATTTCTCCAACTTATTGTATTCCTTCCACTTTTGCATGCTTCCTTTCCATCCTCTTAGCCATTCCTGCCCTATAATCTCTGAAAACACTTAACACACATATCAAGGCATCTAATGGTAATAAGAGAGGATTAATATTAGCAAATATAAGTCCAAAGAAACATGTTTTCAATCAAAACACATAATTAGGAAGGCAAATGTAAAACCATGCAAATAGTATGAATAAGTGGGTAAAGAGTTGATGAAAACCACTCAATTGAGCACAAGATAAACCATAAAATAGTGGTTTATCAACCTTCCCACACTTAAACACTAGCATGTCCTCATGCTAAGCTTAAGAGAACTATAAAGATGAAGAGGAATGGTAGGATGTATGAAATGCAACCTATCTATATGAATGCAACTACATGCAAAAAATGTTCCTACCTACTTGGTTAAAAATAAATAAGTTCCCCCAAGACAAACATAAATCAAATTTCACTAATTAAAATTATACAGTAAAATAAGTAAACTTGTAAGAAGATAGCTCATGAAAGCACGGAACATAGAATTAAGCACTGAACCCTTATAGGAAGTGTATATGCACTCTAATCTCTCAAGTGTATAGGTTTAATCACTCTACTCTTCTCTAGTCATGCTTTCTAAACTTTGTTCTTCATCTAACCAATCAACAAATATTTAATGTACCAATGCAAACATCATGAGGTCTTTTCAAAGTTGTAATGGGGCTAAGGTAAGGGTGAGGGTATATATATAAGGCTAAGTGAGCTAGTGAAGTGAATCCTTGAGTAGTCTAAGATCTCACCTAACATATACATACTCTATTAAAATTATACTTAGCTACCCAAATTTTTCCACTTTTGTATTACATACTCATGTATCAAACTTTTTTTTTCTTTTGAATTTTGTCCCATGTGCATTGGTTCTTTTTATTTTGTATTTGGGGTAATATATATATATATATATATATATATATATATATATTTTTTTTCTTTTGTATCCCCTTATTTAATTACTTAATATTTTTTTTTCAATGCACATGGTAATTTGATTATTTTGATTTTACATGAGCATGCTTCCCAAAACTTTTATTTTGAAATGTCTTTATTCTTTTTAATTTTCTACCTTTGTTTTTATCAGCCATGTTCCCATAAGGTTTCCCACACTTAAACAATACACAATTTCTATCTTAAGCTAACCAAGGATTTAATTTGGGATTTTTATTTTGTTTTTCTGCTTAAGGCTAGTAATGTGGTTATTAAAGCAATGAGGGATTTAGAAGCTCAAGGGGGCTAACAAGGGTGATGTAAAAGGTAGGCTAATTTGGGATAAGTGAGCTAGAATCAAATAATGGCCTCAATCATATGCAAGCATGTAAATACACTAAATAATGGACATATAGATTGGAACAAAATATAGATTACATCATAGGGAAGGAAACACACAAGAATAAAAATTTATGGTTAAATAATGTAATCATGTAAATAAGCTCAAAGTCTCACAGGTTGTGTGTTCTTTGGCTCAAAAACCATGTTCCAAATACAACTTCAAACAAGTTTAACACAAAAATTTTCATTTTAAATTAGTGAAATTTTTTCAAAAATAGGGTCCTAAAAAGAATTTTATTACTTTAACCAAGTAGTAACTAAATGCATAAAATCAAATAAACATGCAATCAAATATGCAGATGCAACAATGAACAAATTAACATTGGTGTTGAAATAGGAAATAACTAACCCATGGAGATCGGTATCGACCTCCCCACACTTAAAGATTGCACTGTCCTCGGTGCATGCTGAGATGTGCAGGTGGACGGGTTGTTCCAACTGATACTTTTCTTCAAGGATTGTGCAGATGGACTTGTTTGTCTCCCCTTATAGAAGTTTCTCCCTTTTCCGTCTTCGGTGGCCAGCCTGAAAGAAGAGAAAAAGAAGAAAAGTAACCCAAAAGATAGAAAATAAAT
This sequence comes from Arachis hypogaea, assembly GCF_003086295.3. Classification (NCBI taxonomy): domain Eukaryota; kingdom Viridiplantae; phylum Streptophyta; class Magnoliopsida; order Fabales; family Fabaceae; genus Arachis; species Arachis hypogaea. The sequence goes on from NC_092046.1 coordinate 114,513,359, forward strand.
AAAATATGGGTGTTAATGTCAAATGATAAGGGTCTCATTTACATGGAAGCTTCAACATGTACGTGAGAAAACAATAGAAGCCATGGCATACCAGTGGTGCAAAATTTGCAACAATTGGGAAAAGAGTGGGTAATGAAAGACAATGTAAGTTCATGTCAATGCAAAATGAATATCAGTAATATAAAAATTAGCATTGATTTAAATAATATTACCCAATCAGAATAAAACAAGTCATGAAGCACCCAAAATAATTCAAGAGAAAATGCAACAGTTAAATAAGAAAATTTTAACACCAAAGGAAAAATAATTAATTTTAGAAAAGAAAATAAAAATATGCACAAAATGAAGATGCAATGAATGAAATATTCAAATAAATTAAGTAAAATAAAATGGAGGTGAAAGAAAATAAGAAAGGAAGAAGAAAGAAATAAGAAAAGATAAGAAAAATAAGGATTAGAGAAGAAAAGATAAGAAAATTGGCTGATCTGGATATTCTGTGTGCCGCTTGTGACGCAGACGCGTGGGTCACGCGATCGCGTGGCCTGTTTTGTGCGATAGGCGCGAGTGCAGTCTCGCGGTCGCGCAACTCTCTGTTCGAAACTCTTTTTGCCAAAAATCTGGGTGACGCGATCGCGTGGTTGACGCGGTCGCGTGAGTGGCCATCTTTTGAAAACGACGCGAACGCGTGGGGCACGCGTTCGCGTGGGAGGGCTTGGGCTTCCAGCACGAGTCCAGCCCAACTCCAGCTCAACTTTCTGCCATGCACCCATTTACGTCGACTTCTCAGAGCCACGCGGTCGCGTGGGTGACGCGATCGCGTGGGAAGCTATTTTTCCAAATGACGTGGCCGCGTCAGTGACGCGGTTGCGTGGATCAATTTTTTCCATTAGCGCGCCTCCAGCCATGCTTTCACGTGACTCTCTGTTCAATTCTTTTCTTCTCAACGCACTGGTGACGCGGACGCGTCAGCGACGCTGCCGCGTCGCGTGCGTGTTTTTCCATTTTTTTATTTTTTTAATGCAATATGCAGATGCAAATGCAGTGCTTAATGTGAATGCTATGCATGATTCCAGGTTCAATGAAAATAAAATAAAATAAAAATAAACAACATGAAATAAAATTGAAAAAGAACAATCATACCATGGTGGGTTGTCTCCCACCTAGCACTTTTAGTTATAATCCTTAAGTTGGACATTTGATGAGATTCCTGCTTTGATGGCTTGTGCTTGTACTGATCCAGGAATCTCCACCAATGTTTGTATTTCCAGTAGCCTCCGGGGTCCCAAACTAAGCATGTAAAGCCCTTAAGAAGCTTCAAACAGATTCTTAGGCTCCCGGGGTGACAAATGCCAGAACAGATTCCAGGATCCCAAACTTTACTTTTACACCCGTTTTTGTCTCGATCTGCATTTTTCTAGACGGGTGAAAGGTGATCTGAATTCTCACTGCAGCGACCAAACAGCTTCCTAGACCCATTCAGTTGAGCTTTATACCAACCTTTGCGTTTGAACTTAAAGCTTCCAACCATGATGAACTTTGCAGGACAATTCTTACCACTGACCATCTTCCTCTTACTCTTAATATCATAAAGAGCTCTAAGTTGACCATCCGTCTCCAGTAGCCCATATTCAAGTGGGGTTAGAAAGCTAAGGGATATGAATTTTACCCACTTGAATGTTGTGAAGGATGATGGCAACTTAGGGGGAGGTATTTTCAATGAAATTGCAAGCTCCACTCCCTTGTGCTCTTCTCTGATAATTACCACCTCTTTGCAAGCTTCTTTAATTTCAACCCCTTCCTCTTGGTAGCTTTCTTCCAATTCAATCTCCTCTTTATTGCTTTCCAAGGGCATGGGAGGTTGTGCTTCTTCTTCTTGAATCTCCATCTCTTGATCAACCTCTTCCAAGTCTTTAACTGTGATATGCTTTGGAGGTTGTACACCCTCCTTAGCATCAATTTCAAACGTCTTGGAAGGGGGTTCTATGACTAGACTTTCCCATGGAGGTTCTGCATCTCCTAAGTCTTCAACCAATTCTTCTTCTTCAATAATCTTGACTTCCTCTACTTGTTCCAGTACAAAGTCATGCTCCGTACTGTTCACTGGAGTTTCTAGTATCTCCTTCATACTACGTTCTTCATTAGATTGTCCACATGAAGCCATGGGGGTTCCTTGAGTGTCCGAACGTCGGGAAGCTAATTGACTCATTATTGCTTGCCCCAATTGATGAATGGTTGCCTGACATCGATCCACTTTTTCTTTGAGACGATCCTTTGTCTCTTGATGCACTCGGCTTTCATAAATAGGATCATAGTGCTCTTGGATTGATGGATATGGAGATGGTGAATATTGAAGTGGTGGTTCTTGTGAGTAATTGGGTTGGAATTGGGGTGGTTCTATATATGGTTCATATGGCTCATAAGGTGGTTGGTATGGTGGTTGAGGGTTGGGGTTATATGGAGGTGAATGGCGGAAAGGGGCTTGTGAGTGTGGTGGTCCAAAGTTATGTTGAGAAAAGGGTTCATAGGCATATGGTGGTGGTTGTTGATAGTCCATTGGAGGTGGTTGTTGCCATGAGGGTTGATCAAATCCTTGTGGCTCCTCCCATCTTTGATTGTTCCAACCTTGATGCCTATTTTCATTATAGTTTCCATTCCTTACAACAACATTGGAACCAAACTTGAAACCAAAGGGGTGAGAATTCATAGTAATTAATAAAAATTAAAAACAAAAATAAATAAACAAGCAAAAGAATTTTTTTTATTAAATATTTACAATAACCAATAATAAGGCACACGTTTGCAATTCCCCGGCAACGGTGCCATTTTGATGAGAGGAACTTTTGCGTGGTCTAGAAATTTGCGGATAAATCCTCGTTGCAAGTATAGTGTCTAAACCTTCAAAAGTCCTTTCATACAAACATTTTGGTTGTCACAAGTAACAAACCCCTATAAAATTGATAACCGAGTATTTAAACCTCGGGTCGTCTTCTCAAGGAATTGCACGGAGGTGTGTTCTTATTACTGGTTATGAGTTTGTAAATTGGGGTTTTGGAATTAAGGTGGGAATATGTTATATGACAAATAATTTAAATGGCAATTAAAAATAAATAAATACTGTAAAGCAACTTTTGGCAAGGTATGAGAAATTGGAAATCCAGTCTAGTTATCCTTATCAATAACAATGAAAGTCAAATCTTAATTCCACTTGGTCAACCTTTACTAAAATAAAGGAAAGTCAAGGGATTAATTAGTTTGATCTTCGAATCCTATTTATTTCCTAAGAAAAGGTTGGGATTATTGAAGCTCAATTCAATCAGCAAAGATAACAGTTATCAATTATGCTATTGAGTTGGATAACTCCTGAGTTACTGATTTCTTAACCAAAACCAAAAGGGGAAAAGTAAATCTACTAGAATAAGAATGCCTTCAGATGGGAAGCAATAATCTTGTAAATAAAAGAAAGCAATAATAACTGAAATACCTCAAATAACATTAATTCAAGTAATCTGGAACAGTTCATAAACTAAATTGGGAAAATAAATAAAAATAAAGAACCTGGGATTGAGAGTCACTCCTAAAACTAAGAGAAGTCCTAAATCCTAATCCTAAGAGAGAGGAGAGAACCTCTCTCTCTAAAAACTACATCTACTCCTAAAATTGTGAATATATGAGAGCCTCCTCATGAATAGATGCATTCCCCCACTTTATAGCCTTTAATCTGTGTGTTCTGGGCTGAAAACTGAGTCAAAAGCAGCCCAAAAATTTCCCCCTGCGATTTCTGTTACGTTCAGGTCGCGGAAAGGTGACGGGGCCGCGTCATCCATGCGGCCGCGCGGATTGGGTGTTGGCCAGGTCACGCGTCCGCGTGACCCACGCGTTCGCATTGCCTGGCGTAAGAGCAACTATGGGAAATTATATATCAAATCAAAGCCCCAGACGTTAGCTTTCCAACGCAACTGGAACCGCGTCATTTGGACCTCTGTAGCTAAAGTTATAGCCGTTTGAGTGCGAAGAGGTCAGGTTGGACAGCTTAGCAATTTCTCCAACTTATTGTATTCCTTCCACTTTTGCATGCTTCCTTTCCATCCTCTGAGCCATTCCTGCCCTATAATCTCTGAAAACACTTAACACACATATCAAGGCATCTAATGGTAATAAGAGAGGATTAATATTAGCAAATATAAGTCCAAAGAAACATGTTTTCAATCAAAGCACATAATTAGGGAGGCAAATGTAAAACCAGGCAAATATTATGAATAAGTGGGTAAAGAGTTGATGAAAACCACTCAATTGAGCACAAGATAAACCATAAAATAGTGGTTTATCATCGGGCGATAATAGTTCATAGTTCTTTTCATCGTCCTTATTGCTACAAATCCTATGGAACCTCCTAAGCCTCTCACAGTATTCTGGGTCGGCCATAATAACGCACATAAGGACTATAGAGTCCAGCCAGTCAGCCATGCCCGCGGGATCTTGGTGGATATCTCGATAATATTTTTTCGGGAGGACATACAGCAAACCTACACCTATAACAAAGGAAGATAACAAGGGTCACTACTAAACAACTCGGACGAAAGTCAAAAAGGAAGGTACAACCAATATGCATAGAGGTGGGGCAACAAAAAAGGGCACCCCAGGATTCGCAGAAATAAGGAGAATTCAGCAAAACATAGGGGCACCCTTTGGAGGCAACAACAGAATAAGAACCCAGAAAAGGAGTTGACGCAAAAACAGAAAACCCTAACCAGCGGTAACCCTTTCAAACATGCAAAAAAACTTAACCTAAGTACCAGCATTCCCTCACACATCTAGCAACAAAAAGAAAAAAGCTACTGATAACAATAAGGCGCGCATGGGAGCAACAGAGGAAATCGTGAACGACGATCAAAGAAACTGAAAGACATAATTTTTCACAGAAAGAATCAAGCTTCTCAAGGCAAACTCAATAAAAATAAAAACTTTGCAAGCATATACACAGTAAAAGTGACTATCAAAGCATAAAGAGGAAAAAGAAAACACCAACTTGCAGAAAAGAAGAAGCAAAAACGATAATAGCTCAGACAAAAGTGACGGCAAACACGCACCAACGAAGCACTTTTTCGAACAGGAAGGAGGCTTGAGAGGCGTGAAAACAGAAGAAGTCAACGAAAAAGGAGCAAAGAAGAAAAGGGGGGAAGAAACCGAAAGTGAGAATAAAATCTTCTTTCCTTAAATTTCAAAATGAAGAACGACAAGGGAAAAAAGGAAACGGCAAGAAGTAAATGGGCCTTTAAAGCCCTCGCACGTTCCCTAGGAAGTGCAACGCGCGCTATAATAAAAAAAAAAGAAAGAGAGAAACGCTTCGCATTCAAGCAGAAGCAAGCCTGCCAGAAGTTACACAAGAGGCCAACCAAAAGCTAAATGCTCGAGCACGACTTCCTCAAAGGAGTCAAAGTATAAGGACACGACCTCAAGGGAAAGATCAAACTCGAGCAGGGGGCACTGTTCATACCATGAGGCGAGCTAGGTAAGCCGAACCGGATGAAGAACAAAACGACCGACCTCTTTGAAAGGTTGGTCGACGCCGATCTCTTCCAAAAGAGCTCGGCCAAAATACTATAAGGGCCCAAGTAGGCCCAAAGCAGAAGATTACAGCCCGCTTAAAGGCGGCTGGCCAAAGACAAGGGGACCCACCCACAAAAGATAAGATAAGATAACAAACTTATCTCAAGGGAGGTCATCCCAGACTATTATAAATACACTGGACCACCCAGGTATAACTCATACTCTGATTCTACGCAAAAACCTGCCTAAAGCACGTGCTAACTTAAGTATTGGAGTCTCTTGCAGGTACCACCACCCTCCGGTGATCAAGAGATCAGCAGCACCACCAGATCCAACAAGTCGGACACGACAGTTCCGGCCACCATAACAGATCTCAGCCGAGATCGACCTTCAGTTTCAGTTAACCCTCGGAATAGGTAGCATAGTCCAAACCGGCAATTAAATCCCATCAATAAGAGTTTAATTCAAATAAAAATAACCGAGAGTAATTAAACCTCGGGTCGTTCTCCCTAGGAACTAGTGACCACAAGCGCACAATTTTGGTTGTGAGAATCAAGGGGGGTTTTTAATGATGAAGCCAACAATTAAAGGAATTAAAGAACAATCAAAATTGCAATTAATAAACTAATAAAGGAATTAAAGAACTATCTATGTAACATGGACAAGTAATGCTTTAAAATGATGGAAATGTGGTTCAAAACATAAATGGAGCCTTGACTTGGAATGACTTATGGAATCCCTTCCTTGCCATAACCACAACTATAATAATTATGATGGATTAATCTCACCTAGTCAACCCTTTACATCGAAGAGTAAGTCAAGTGAGCATAATTGTTATTAATCCACAAATCCTAGCTAACTTACTAATTACCTTAGTAAAAAGCTAGCGTTAGTGAAAATAATAACAACTAACAACCCAAGAATTATCATTAAATGTCGGAATTATGACTCTAGTATTCCATAAATTCATTTCCCCAAGTCAATGAGTGAAAATTTACCTCATAATCAAAATTGGCATTTCATCAAACACATGGTAGGCATATTCACAAAATATGGTAAAATTGTAAAAATACTCAAAACTATGAACAACCAAAGGGCAAAATCAACAATGGCAACTCAACAAACATAAAATAACCATCAAACATTAAATTCATGAACTAGAACTCAAAATTGCAAAGGCATATATGTATTGATAAAGGAAATTAAAATATAAAAAAGTGTAGAACAAGTAATGTAATAAAAGAGAAAATTAAGAAATACTTACAATGAAAATAGCTAAAATCCAAGATCAAAATTGGAAAATGCAAACTTGGAAATAAATGCTAATTACATCCTAAGAAAAATTTTGAGAGAAAACCTAAGCTACACTATCCTAAAACTACCTAAAAACTATGCCTAAGTGTGTTGTATGGTGTATGGTATGAGTGTGTTGCTAGCCTCCCCCTTATATGCTTCAGCACTTCAGAAATGGGCCAAAAAGCCTCCCAAAAAGCAAGCCACATGACTTTTTAATGAAGTTACGTGCAGGGACTTATGCGTACGCACACTTGCTGATTTTCTCTTGTGTGTATCCACACATGACTGTGTACTTCTCCTTTGTTTTCTTCATGTTTTTTCCCAATTGCATGCTTCTCTTCCATTCTTATCAAGCCATTCCAACCTATTATACATGAAATCACTCATCAAAACCATCAAGGCATTAAATGAAATAAAAGTGGAATAAAATTGATTAAAATAAGTACAAAATAGCATGTTTTCATAATTGGACCTAATTTAGAGAGAAAACACAAAAGCATGCTATTTAGGTGAATAAATGTGGGTTTATGTGATGAAATCCACTCAAATCAATCCAAAATTTATCATCAAATATGGATTCATCACAGAGCTCCGGATCAAAAGTTAGGGTGATTTGAAATTGGATGTGAATAGTGTTTGGGGTTTCTTCTCCTCTCTTCACTTCTAACCGAGCTCTCTCTCTCTCTATCTCTCTCTCTCTCTCTCTCTCTCTCACACACTTAGTGAGAATGAGCTGAAATATGGGTGTTGTGGGGTATTTATATTGTAGGTTTGGGCCCACTTAGGCCCGGTTTACTCGGTTTAGTCTGTTGGCCCAAGTTTGCGGCAAAACCTGTATGATTAGAGTTTTAATTCGTATTTTAAATAATTTTACTCACCCAAGCTATAACTTTTTAATTTCTTAACTTTGCCCACTCATAAATTAATTTCTTCACTCGTAGTGCCGGATAGATATAAGCCAGTACTGCCGGTTAAATTACCAGTACGCATTTTTACCTGTATTTTTGCAGGAGATTACTTTTTCTCGCTCGAAAAAATTCATTGAATTCAATTATCATAGTTAAAATTTCAAATTCCTAAGTCTTGATTTTAAACTTCTTCCGGGCGCATTTTAACTATTTTAACTAAATGATCAATTTTCCAATTTAATCTTTTTAACATTTTTCTGGGTCTTACAAGAAGCACTACTAGCTCTGGAGGTAAGTTCTCCGACAATTGGTGAAATTCCTCATTTTGCCCCACTATATCAGTATTTTGCAAGGTATAAATTCTGCAATCAATCCCGTATGATACATTCTTTTGAATTGGTGAAACTGAACCTCAGAAGGTCGCTGCTGTGGATCCCCTTGCAATTAAATCAATTCATGTTCATGATAAAATTTAAGGGTCTTGGTGCGATAATTATGAATATGGTCATCAAGAGTTCCTAACCAAGTTGTCCCCAATATTAGGTCTGCACCTGCTGCTGGTAACAAGAAAGCTGGAAATGTTAATGTATGGTCTTGAGCATTGAGAATCACTTTGTTGACTAAGCCTTCCACATGAAGACAAACACCATCTCCCACCATGATTTGCATCTGAGCTGGTTCAATTGGCAATTCAAGTAACTTAGCAATTCCAGGTTGAATAAATGTATCATCACTACCTCCATCTATAAGGACTCGTACTGGAACACCTTTCACAAAGCCCTGAAAACAAATTGTACCAAATCCATCGCCTGCTTTAAAGGCATATAAGGATAAATGTTGAATCATTGGTTGTTCATCCACAGCAGGTTGTCCATCTAGAACTAAGTCAGTTAAAGGGTTTCCCTCTTCATCTTCCTCCACTTGCAAAATCATAAGATGTTTGTTAGGGCAACGATGATTCAAAGTGAAGCATTCATCACAATTAAAACAAAGTCCCTTCTCTCTCTTTTGTTGAATTTTTGTTGGAGTTAGGCGTTTGAATGGTTGTTTTCTAGGTGCATTAGTGGGGCTTTTAACTGTTGGAGATGGTAACAAAGGGACAAATTTTGTTTGAATGGTGTTGTGGAACTTTTTTTGGTTTAGATGATGAAGAACCTCTATTATAGACACGAGAATGTTGCTAAGTTGATTTTACGTGCACATATTTCTCCTCAAATAGACGGACAAGAGACACTGCACGTTGTAAAGTCATGGGGTGAAATGCCAAGACATCCCGTTTAGTCTCTTGTTGAAGACCACTGATAAAACAATCAAGGATAGAATCTGGAGTTAGACCAAAAACACGATTGACAAGAGAAGTGAACTCAGAGTAATAAGCATTTACTGTTGTTGTTTGAGATAGCTTGAATAATGTAGCTCGAGGGCAATCAAAAGGGTATGGACCAAATTCAAATTTCAAAGCACGAGCCAGAGAAGACCACGAATAGAAGGGGTTGGCGCGTTGCATCATTTGGTACCAAGGAACGGCATCACCATCCATATGAATCGCAGCAATGGTAACTCGATCCTCATCAGGCGTGTTGTAATAATAAAAAAATTGCTCCACACGAAAAATCCATCCCAAAACATCTCGGCCATCAAAACGTGAAAAATCCAACTTCACATTATGCACCTGAAATGGGGTGCGAGGTTGCGGAACCGCGCTGTGCACAGAGGCAGGAGAATGCTCAAGTTGAACTTGTAGATAGAGAGTAAGGTTTTTATGTGTTCAATGCGCTCTGGCCTTGCTAAGAAAACTTCCATTCTAGTTTCAAGATCAGTCATGCGAGCCGCTGAATTGTTAGACATTCTAACAATAAAAGCACCAATGATGGAAGGCAAGTGTTTGAAGAAATTACTGAATGAATTAAAATATAAAATAAGAGGTATTGTAATGTTGTTGGAATTTTCTATAAGTGAAATGAAAAGAAAAGGAAAAGTAATTCACAAGGATAGTAATAATTATTGGGATAGAAGCTAAATGACAAACCACAGAGGTCACATGGTAGCAAGTGTCACTTGGAGAAAAGAGAAGAAGAATTAGAAAGAATAAGAAGGAGATAAAGACCTAGAAAAGAGAAGAAGAAATGCTCACACTCTCTCTCCTTCTATAAGATGTAATCTTTTAGTTTTGTAGGTATTTTTTTGCTCTTTTCGTTATTTCTTGTTATCACAACTTCAGAGGTATTAGTCACATGTTCACTTTTTTTAATAACATTATTTTCATTCTCATTATCATAATCTTTCAAGTATATCTGTATTTAATTTATTTATACATCATTTCCACCCACAAAAAAAAATACATAGAAGAAGAAGTCATGCAGTAGTAATTTTTATTGGACTAAAAAATTATTGTGTCAACTTAATTAGACTTTGGTTATTAAAAAATTGTTTTTCTAGAATATCCATAAAATATATGTTAAAGTACAAATATTGACTATAAAAAATATGAATATTGATAAAATTGACCAAAAAGAATTAAAATTAAATTTTAATTGTGAAAGAAAGTTTTTGTTAAACATCTAATCAATCCTCAATTATGCAGTAATCCCACGCATGTTATGTTAGTTGACTTGCTTGCTTTATTAATCATTGTACGAAATCGTGGTGTGCATAACACAGGAAATCATTAATCAATTAGGGTTTTTCTAGAGCAATGATAAATTCAAAAAATTTTAACAGTAAATATATAAAAATATATTAAAATAAAGGTTTAATTATTCTGCTGGTCTCTATAGTTTTGCAAAATTTTCAATTAGGTCTCTATACTTTTTTTTTTTAATTGAGTCCTTGCACTAATTTTTTCTTTTAATTGGGTTCCTACACTTTTTTTCCTTTTATTTAGGTCCCTATACTAATTCATTTTTTTAGTTGGGTCCCTGTAAAATTAAGCCAATTATTACTAAGAGGGACTTAATTGAAAAAAAAATTGGTGCAGGGACCCAATTAAAAAGAAAAAAAATATAGAGACCTAATTAAAAATTTCACGAAACTATAGGGACCAACAGAGTAATTAAACCTAAAATAAATTGTGTTATGTTAAACATGAATATTTATACTATAGTTAAGTTTTTAGTGTCTAATATTTGATGCTAAATATTTGCCGAACTCACTTTTTTATAATACATTTTAAATATTTAAGTTTTATTATTTTTTTATTTTTAAATTATCTATTTACTATTTAATTTTTTTGGATAATTCGATACCAAATTTTTAGGCATCATAACAAGCACTTTATACTATATATACTTCAACAAAAATAAAACCTGTGTATGAAAAGTATATTGATCTAAAATAAAGAAAACTCAACTTACAATATTTTTTTTTCTTTGTTCAAAATAATTAATTTTTTCAAATTTAATTTTAGTACATTGTCAGTTTAAAATATTTTATGTATTTATTTAATTATGTATTATCACGTAAAAGAAAATAACTATCTTTTATATTTATTACATGAATGGTCATAAAAAAAATAAATGCGGTTGAATAATGGTGCACGAAATCACAATCACACTTTTGCAATTCCGCACAACTAACTAGCAAGTGCACTGGGTCGTCCAAGTAATACCTTACGTGAGTAAGGGTCGATCCCACGGAGATTGTCGGCTTGAAGCAAGCTATGGTTATCTTGTAACTCTTAGTCAGGATATCAATAATTCTCAGATTTAATTGTAAAAAGTAAAAGAACATGTAATAAATACTTGTTATGCAGTAATGGAAAATAGGTTGAGGTTTTGGAGATGCTCTGTCCTCTGAATCTCTGCTTTCCTACTATCTTCTTCTTCACACACGCTAGGCTCCTTCCATGGCAATGCAAGCTGTATGATGGTGGATCACCGTTGTCAATGGCTACCATCCGTCCTCTCAGTGAAAATGGTCCAAATGCACTGTCACCACACGGCTAATCATCTGTCGGTTCTCACTCATGTTGGAATAGGATCCATTGATCCTTTTGCGTCTGTCACTACACCCAGCACTTGTGAGTTTGAAACTCGTCACAGTCATCCTATCCCAGATCCTACTCAGAATACCACAGACAAGATTTAGACGTTCCGGATCTCAAGAATGCTGCTAATTGATTCTAGCTTATACCACGAAGACTCTGATCTGAATCAGGAGGCTAAGAGATAAGCACTCAGTCTAAGGTAGAACGGAGGTGGTTTTCAGGTACGCGTTCATAGGTTGAGAATGGTGATCAGTGTCACAGATCATCACATTCATCAAGTTGAAGTACGAGTGAATATCTTAGAATGGAAGCAAGCGTGATTGAATGGAAAACAGTAGTAATTGCATTAATTCATCAAAACACAGCAGAGCTCCTCACCCCCAACCATGGGGTTTAGAGACTCATGCCGTAGAAGATACAATATGAAACGTGTAGAGTGTCATGAGGTACCAAATGAATTGCTAAAGTAGTTTTTATAATAAACTAGTGACCTACGGTTACAGAAAATGAGTAAGCTAGAATAGTTAGTGTAGAAATCCACTTCCGGGGCCCACTTGGTGTGTGCCTGGGCTGAGCATTGAAGCTTTACGTGTAGAGACTTTTTTTGGAGTTAAACGCCAGCTTTTATGCTATTTTGGGCGTTTAACTCCAGCTTTTATGCCAGTTCTAGCGTTTTGACGCTAGAATTTTTATGCTGACTTGGAACGCCAGTTTGGGCCATCAAATCTCGGGCAAAGTATGGACTATTATATATTGCTAGAAAGCCCAGGATGTCTACTTTCCAACTGAGGGTGCACCAACTGGGTTTCTGTAACTCCAGAAAATCCACTTTGAGTGCAGGGAGGTCAGAATCCAACAGCATCTGTAGTCCTTTTTCAGCCTCTGAATCAGATTTTTGCTCAGGTCCCTCAATTTCAGCCAGAAAATACCTGAAATCACAAAAAAAATACACAAACTCATAGTAAAGTCTAGAAATATAATTTTTGAATAAAAACCAATAAAAACATAATAAAAACTAACCAAAATATACTAAAAACATACTAAAAACAATGCCAAAAAGCGTATAAATTATCCGCTCATCACAACACCAAACTTAAATTGTTGCTTGTCCCCAAGCAACTAAAAACAAAGTAGGATAAAAAGAATAGAATATACAATGAATTCCAAAAATATTTATGAAGATCAGTCTTAATTAGATGAGCGGGGCTATTAGCTTTTCGCTTCTGAAAAGTTTTGGCATCTCACTTTATCCTTTGAAGTTCAGAATGATTGGCATCTATAGGAACTCAGAATTCAGATAGTGTTATTGATTCTCCTAGTTCAGTATGTTGATTTTTGAATACAGGTACTTTATGAGTCTTGGCCGTGACCCTAAGCATTTTGTTTTCCAGTATTACCACCGGATACATAAATGCCACAGACACATAACTGGGTGAACCTTTTCAGATTGTGACTCAGCTTTGCTAGAGTCCCCAATTAGAGGTGTCCAGAGCTCTTAAGCACACTCTTTTTGCTTTGGACCACGACTTTAACCGCTCAGTCTCAAGCTTTTCACTTGACACCTTCACGCCACAAGCACATGGTTAGGGACAGGTTGGTTTAGCCGCTTAGGCCAGGATTTTATTCCTGTAGGCCCTCCTATCCACTGATGCTCAAAGCCTTGGATCCTTTTTATTTTACCCTTGCCTTTTGGTTTAAAAGGCTATTGGCTTTTTCTGCTTGCTTTTTCTTTTTCTTTCTCTCTTTTTTCTTTCCGCAAGCTTTGTATTCACTGCTTTTTCTTATTTCAAGAATCATTTTTATAATTTTTCAGATTATCAATAACATTTTTTTTTCCATTATTCTTTCAAGAGCCAACAATTTTAACATTCTTAAACAACAAATCCAAAAATATGCACTGTTCAAGCATTCATTCAGAAAGACAAAAAGCATTGCCACCACATCAAAATAATTAAACTGTTATAAAATTCAAAATTCATGTACTTCTTTTTCTTTTGCAATTAAAAATATTTTTCATTTAAGAAAGGTGATGGATTCATAGGACATTCATAGCTTTAAGGCATAGACACTAAGATACTAATGATCATGTAGTAAAGACACAAACATAGATAGAACATCAAGCATAGAAATCAAAAAATAGAAAAATAAGAACAAGAAAATTAAAGAACGGGTCCACCTTAGTGATGGCGGCTAGTTCTCCTTCTTGAAGATCATATGGAGTGCTTGAGCTCCTCAATGTCTCTTCCTTGCCTTTGTTGCTCCTCTCTGATTTCATGGAGGATAATGGGTTGCTTTTGTTGAGGTCCATGAATGGGCTCTCTTGTTTGCTCCATCCTCTTTCTAGTGATGGGCTTTTGAGATGAATCTCTACATCTCTCATGACTCAGAGTTGGAAGCAATTGCCTTCCCTTTCCTCTTCCTAGAGGTTTCTCCGGCCTTAGGTGCCATAAATGGTTATGGAAAAACAAAAAGCAATGCTTTTACCACACCAAACTTAGAAGGTTTGCTCGTCCTCGAGCAAAACACACAAAAAAGGTGTTATCAGAAGGTGTGAAGAAGAGAGAGGTAGAGTTGAGGTAGGTAGGGATCCTGTGGGGTCCACAGATCCTGAGGTGTCAAGGATTTTTCATCCCTGCACCATGTTGGCGTGTAAACGCCCCTTCGAGTGCCAATCCTGGCGTTAAACGCCAGGTTGCTGCCCATTTCTGGCATTTAACGCCAGCTCTTCTTCCCTTTCTGGCGTTTAAACGCCAGCTTTGTGCCTTTTTTTGGCGTTAAACGCCAGTCTGGTACCCTTTTCTAGCGTTAAAACGCTAGTAAGCTCCTCCTCTAGGGTGTGCTATTTTTATTAGTTTTTATTCAAAAATCACATTTCTAGACTTTACTATGAGTTTGTGTATTTTTCTGTAATTTCAGGTATTTTCTAGCTGAAATTGAGGGACCTGAGCAAAAATCTGATTTAGAGGCTGAAAAAGGACTGCAGATGCTATTGGATTCTGACCCTCCTGCACTCGAAGTGGATTTTCTGGATCTACAGAAGTCCAATTAGCGCGCTCGCAATTGCGTTGGAAAGTAGATATCCTGGGCTTTCCAGCAAAATATAATGGTCCATACTTTGCTTGAGATTTGATGGCCCAAACTGGCATTCCAAGACAGCCTAAAACATCTTGGCGTAAAACGCCCAAACTGGCACCAAAGCTGGCGTTTGACTCCAGGAACAGCCTATGCACGAAAAAGCTTCAATGCTTAGCCCAAGCACACACCATGTGGGCCCCAAAAGTAGATTTCTACACTATCTGCACTTAGTTACTCATTTTCTGTAACCCTAGGCTACTAGTTTAGTATAAAAATTACTTTTAGAGATTTATTTTTTAAAAAAGGTCTTTTTTTAATCTTATGCTATTGTACACGTTTGGAGGCTGGCCCCACGGCCATGCCTAGACCTTTTCACTTATGTATTTTCTACGGTGGAGTTTCTACACCCCATAGATTAAGGTGTGGAGCTCTGTTGTTCTTCATGAATTAATGCAATTACTACTGTTTTCTATTCAATTCACGCCTACTTCTTCTCCAAGATATACTCTCGTACTTAATTCAGTTAAGTCAGAATGAAGGGGTGACCCGTGACAATCACCCAATCTTCGTTACTCGCTTAGCCAAGATTGCGTGCCTGACAACCACAAAGCAGTCTACATGATGTTCAACGTAGTCATTGGACGACAGCTGGAGTATATTCTCTTGGATATCTAATACACGGACCGAGTTCGTGAGATTAGTATCTTCGTGGTATAGGCTAGAACCAAATGGGCAGCCATTCCTGGGATCTGGAAAGTCTAAACCTTGTCTGTGGTATTTCGAGTAGGATCCGGGAAAGGATGACTGTGATGAGCTTTAAACCTGCGAATGTTGGGCACAAGTGATAGTGTGCAAAAGGATCAATGGATTTTATTCCGACGCTAGTGGGAACCGACAAATGATTAGCCATATGGTAGCTATACCTGGTATTTTTCATCCGAGACGAGAAATCCGACAGTTGATTAGCCGTGCAGAAATCGTAGAGGACCATTTTCACTGAGAGGATCTTACAGCTTGCCATGGAATGAAGTAACGCATGGTTGGAAGAAGGCAATAGGAAAGCAGAGGTTCAGAAGCAACAAAGCATCTCCAGACGCTTGTCTGAAATTCCCACCAATGAATTACATAAGTAACTTTATCTTATTTTCTGTTTTATTTATATTTTATTTATCAAAACCTCACAACCATTTGAATCTGCCTGACTGAGATTTACAAGATGACCATAGCTTGCTTCAAGCCGACAATCTCTGTGGGATCGACCCTTACTCACATAAGGTATTACTTGGACGACCCAGTGCACTTGCTGGTCAGTTACGCGGAGTTGTAAAGAAGTGTTGAGATCACGATTCTGTGTACCACATACCTCACTATAATTCCTTTGAGAAGATGACCCGGTACTAATACTCTCGGTTATTTTTATTAGGTTGAACTTGTGAAAACCAAATTAAACTTTGATTGAGCATTATTTGTTGGTTGGGAACTATACTATCAACGGAATTATTTGTGTGAAATTCCGAACCGACGATAATACTCTTTCAAGTTTTTAGCGCCGTTGCCTGGGAGTTGCAATGTGTGCTTATTATTGGTTATTGTACATGTGTGAATATTGTGAATATGTTTGCTTTTTGTTTGTTTGCTAGTTTTAGTTTAGGAGTTTGTTTTCTTTGTTTCTTATTAGATTTTGTTTATGATTTTTCCTTTTCACTATGAATTCTCACCACTTTGGCTATGAGTTTGGTTCAAACCATGTTGTAGGAAATGGGAACTACAATGACAACATGCATCAAGGGTGGAACAATCAAAGATGGGAGGAGTCTCAAGGAATTGATCACTCTTTTTGGAAACAACCTCCTCTGATTTCTTATAGGTATAATCCAACTCCTAATGCATATCAACCTAATGGATGTGGTGACCCTCATTGTGGTTGTCAACCACAATCACCATATGCCTATGAGCCACCACCTCAATATAGTTTTGAACCGCCATACTCACAAGTCCCCTACCACCATTCACCTCCATACGATCCTAACCATTATCCACCATACCAACAATCATATGAACCATACTTAGAGCCACCACCATTCCAACATCAATACTCTCAAGAACCATCAATTCCATATACATCACCTCCATATCCTTACCAAGATGAACCACCTTCCACCTAAGACACTCTTCCTCCAAATAATGAACCCTCTCTTCCACCCACACCTTCATTGGACCAATCTCTCCAACCCCAAATGCAAGAACAATAAGAACTTTTAACTCGTTGCCAAAGGCAAGGGGAAGCTGTGGCTAGCTTAACCGAAGTGATAAGCCAATTGGTATCATTGTGCTCAACTATCTAAGATACTCTTATTGTTAAATGTGGAGGATTAGTTGAGGAGCACAATGAGAAGGAGAATTTAGAGCTTCAAGGTGAAGAAGAGGAGTCGAAGCAAAAATTGCAACCAAGGGAGGAAGTTGAAATAATTGAGCCGGAAGGAGCGGTTGAAGAATTAGGGGAGGTTGATCAAGAATTGGACTCAATCATTAATGAGTTCTTGTCCTCACTAACAAGTCACCTCAATGATCCTATTGAGCCTTCTTTCATTGAGCTTGAAAGCAATGTCAAGGAAGGTGCGCAACCTCCAAAGCATAGGATGAATGAGGAAGAATTGGAAGAAGGTGAGCAAGCAATAAATCTTCCTCTTGATGATGATCCCACACCAACACATGAGTCTCTTGAGATTGAGGAGCCTTCTCCCATTAAAATTGAGGTAGATGTCAAGATAAGTTCCACATTACCTCCAAGTTGTGACCTAAAAGATGGAGAAGATCTAGAAGAGGTTAGTGAGGAAGTGATTGAATGTGAAGAGCCTTGTCGAGAGGTAAGCATGGAAGATGCTTGTCAAGAGGTGGAGGTATTCAAGGAAGAGCACAAGGAAGTGGATCTCGCATTATCAAAGTGTGGGGAGGCCCCCTTCCTAAGCTATCTAATTCCGCTTGAATATGGTTTGCTTGAAATGGATGGTCAACTTAGAGCTCTTTGTGGAATGAAAAGCAAGAAAGAGTTGGTTAGTGGTTGGCATCATAACTCTCGGCTCATTATGGTTGAAAGCTCAAAATTGAGGAGCAAGGGTTGGACTAGTGCTCAATCGAATGGGTCGAGGAGGATAGTTTGGTACCTAATTGAGAATTCGGCTTGCTTACCACCCAAATGGATCTACCATGATCAACTTAAAGATGGGTGTGAAAATAAAGTGTGGGATCCTGGATTACAAAAAGAGGATAAATTTTGGGAGCTCATGGTTTGTGAAAAACTCCATCAAAGCTTGGAGCTATTAATTTTGAATGATGGAGCTTATTGGAAGTCCAAGCATTGGTGGATGTTCAAGGATGGATTCAAGCACAAGCCACCTTGATGAGAGCTTCCCATAAGTCCAACTTAAGGACAATAAACAAAAGTGCTAGGTGGGAGACACCCCACCATAGTAACATCTTTTCATTTCTCTTTTTTGTAAAAATTAGTAAAATTAGTTTAATTTCATGTTTTGTTTGGTTAGTTGAGTTTATTTGGGAGTCTAGTATGTTAAATAAGGTTTTATGGTGTTTTGGTAGCTGTTTGGAGGTTTGGAATGCTTGGTTTGGTGCAAGAACTTGGAAAATTTTGAAAAACAAAGCACCATGCCAGGCGTACGCGTCAGCCATGTGTACGCGTGACCCCAAGTTTTTTGACTGTTCATGCGTGCGCCTTGCCCACGCGTACGCGTGACATCCAAAATTTTCAGGGCCAGTACAAAAACCAGGTAGAGAGTTGCGCGTGGAGTGTGCTGGAATTGTGCCTCTGGCACAAATTTCACCCACGCGTACGCGTGTCCCACACGTGCGCGTCACTTATCTCTCTCTCCACTCATGCGTGCGCGTCGCGGCTCACTTCTGCAATTCACGCGTATGCGTGACATGAAGCGTACGCATGACCTGTCCTGTTTCACCACTCTTCTTTTCTTCTCTTCTTTCCATTTCTTTCCTTCTTCTCTCTTCTCCTCTTTTCTTTTCCTTCTTCAACCATCATCCAACACTACCAATCACCATCTATCACCAATTCTTTTAGTTAGTTAGTTGTTTAGTTAGTTTGATTTGTATTTAATTTTCTTTTTTTCATTATAAGTGTTGGATTATTAATTTTGTTGCTGTTTATTGCTGCTGATCACTGATAGGATCTTATTTTAACATCATTTTTGTTAATGCTCATTGTTGGATTCTTCATGGAGGTTATATTTTGTTACTTGGTTTGAGTTTTTCATGATTGAAATTTGTGAATACCAAGTATATTACATTACCTTCAACGCTTCTAAATATTTTGAATCGCATGTTTTGGCCACCATGTGATTTAAAGCATCTCATTATGATTAGGCAATTGTGTATTATCAATGTATTTTTTGTTAGGTGATGCTTGTGTATGATCGACCCTTATTCACATCACCTATTTCATGTATTGAGATTTTAAAATTGTGAAATTGGATCGAAAGCTTACCTAGTGACATATTTTTGAGCTTTCTAAAGCTTTGTGGACCATGCTTGCTATGTGATTGATTTTCACTTCTATCTTTGTTTTCCTAAGTTCCATAGCACCCATGTATTCCACCTCTATGTCACTTAGGTGTTGCAAACAAACTTCAATATGTGTCATTGTTTGATATATGAGTTCTATATTTCATTTGGTTCACTAAGTTTACTTACACATCAATCAATGTCCATTCATTATCCAATTTACAATTGTTTGATTTTTTCTTGAATGCTTTTATGCTTCTTTACTGCTTATTTGGTTGTCTTAACCTTCCAGTTTTCTTTGAAGTTTTTCAAGCACACTAAAATGAGTGAAGTGCATCCTTCTTTTGTATAATTGTGACATGGCTTTTAGATACTAGGGTGTGAGTTCTAAACCGAGCGCAATCCTAGAACTCACACACCTATTTTTCATCAATGTCACACTAATTCACTCACTTCATTCTAGTGATTTACCTCATTCCAACAATTTACGCTTCCTTGCTTTTGCATTTTCTCATCTTACTGTGCTATTTTTTATTTTTCATGGATGAGTCATCATAAGCAAAAACAAAAGCAGAAGAAAGAACATGCAGTAGCCGGTTGATCCACCAGCTGAAGGTGGCAATCCGGAAAGTCGCCATACCCCCTTGCTCATCTTTGAATGCACCGAGGACGGTGCAAACTTTTAAGTGTGGGGAGGTCGTTCGACCAATCAGCGCTTTTGGGTGACAAATTTCTAATCCCAACACTTTTGCATTTCATTTTTAGGAATTTTTGTTGCATTTCCTTAGTTTGCATATACATATATAATAAGCTTAGTCAAAATAATGAAATTTTCCAAGGATTTTATCTATAGGGCACCCCAATTGATTTGAGTAATTTTTTTTAGAACTTGCTTGAACTATATATTGTGGATCATGTTTTTGAGCTAAGAACACATAAGCATGTGAGTTTTGAGCCTAATTGTGTCGTTACATCATATAACCACTTATTTTCATTCTTGTGTGTATTATTCTCTTTCTATGATTGTAATCTTTGATTTGTTTGATTCTTTATGTCCATTATTTTGTGTATGAATGCACTTATATGATTGAGGCCATTGTTTCAATTATCTCACTTACCCAAATAGCCTTACCTTTTATCTTCTATTGTTAGCCAACTTTGAGCCTATGCTAAACCCATTTGTTCTTAATTTTAGCACATTACAAGCCTTAAAGCAAAAACAATAAATGTCCTTAGTTTAGATATTTGATTAGTTTAGGCTAGTGAGAGTGTTTATCATTTAAGTATGGGAAATTTAGGAACAATGGTTGGAATAAAAGAGTGTTTTTGTATTTCTATTGAAAATATTAGGAATTGGGTACATACTCATGCATTGAATGTTAAACCATATGCATTGATGCTCTTCTATATATTTTAGTTTGAAAAAAAATGATAAAGAAAAAGAAAAAAAAAAGAAAAAAAATATATAGAAAAAGAAAAGAAAAAGAAAAGCAATAAAAAGGGGGCAAAATGCTCCAAAGTGAAGTTCAATAATAATCAATGCATATGAGTTGTGATAAAAAAGAGAATGCATGAGTGTGTGAAAAAGTGAAGAATGGGTAGTTAGGTTAGCATTTAAATTGTATAGGTTGTTATATAGGTTAGGTGGGAAGTTTAGGTTAATCAAAGATTCAAATTTCAAGCTCACTTAGCCATATATATCCTTACCTTTACCCTAGCCCCATTACAACCTATGGATAAGTCCTCATGATATTTGTATGCATGCATGAAATAATTGTTAATTGGTAAATGAAAAATAAATCTTAGAAAGCATGATTAGAGGAGAATTGAGTGAATCAACCCTATACACTTGAGTGACTAGAGCGGATACACATCCGGTGAGGGTTCGATCGCTCAGTTACATGTTTTCACCTATGATCATCTCTTTTCTTGCAAGTTTGTAAAATCTTTTTAATAACTCAATTCAATTGTGGGTTTTATTTGATTGCTATTGCTTTAGCCCTTGTATTTATATATGTATTTTTGGAAATTGATCTACTTTGACTAGGTAGTTACATTCATTTAGATAGGTGCATGTAGATAGGTTGCATTTAGATAGTTTGCATTGAATAAATATTGATACCCTTTGTTTCTTTCTTGAGTTTAGCATAGGACATGCTTAGTTTAAGTGTGAGGACAGTACAAACTAATCAAAAGAACCTTTCATCAAGGGACTTCCATCATAACCTCACCCCTCAAGGAAGAAACTTTAAAGTAACTCGGCAGCCAAATCTGGGTAAACAACCGCAATCGACCCAACCAAAACTGATATGTGCTGTGTGTGGAAAGAACCATGGGGTAGACCCTGCCTGCTGAAGTCTGGAGTTTGCTATAACTGCGGTAAGCCCGAACACATAGACAAGGAATGTACACGACGAAGGTACAAACTTGTTTCCCCTGGACAGCA
This sequence comes from Arachis hypogaea, assembly GCF_003086295.3. Taxonomy (NCBI): domain Eukaryota; kingdom Viridiplantae; phylum Streptophyta; class Magnoliopsida; order Fabales; family Fabaceae; genus Arachis; species Arachis hypogaea. Next base: position 114,535,146 of record NC_092046.1, read on the forward strand.
ACAACCAGGGAGGGTGTTTGTCGTAGATGCAGGAAAAACTACCGAAACCAATCTCTTCCCTCGAGGTAACAAAATTTTGAGGAAAAAAGTTTTTTTAGGGGGGTAGAATGTAACCACTCTACCCCATGAGGCCTGAGCTTTCTCATTCCTCATGACGTTCGCCGACACGTATAGGTTTATATATATATATATATATATATGCGGCATAGGTAGTAAGTTAAAATTATAATCTGTGGCACTAAAACTTTTTAGCTTTTCCAAACGATAAGTTTTGGGTAATTAATTAATTACCACTATAATCAAATTTCCTTTATTTTATTAATTTATTAAGTTCACTGAATAATAAATTAGCAGAGGAACAATCCTAGATGCATCATCAATCAACAATTGGTACATTATCATAATTTCTATTCTTAACCCAAAATACTTATGCCATATGATAAATCAAATTACTGCTTTAGCCATTCTTATGTAAAACTCCAAGATCAACTAAACCATTAGCTTACCTAACCCAATCATAGTTTAGCCATGATTAAAGACAACCACATTAGCCTTTCCTTCCTTTTGGCTTCCACCGACAGCAATTCCCCTCCCCCCTCCCCAAAACCATAATTGCACCTCATGGTCAACTAACCAACTAACCTAGTGAAAGCTTAGTCACTAATCCTAAATACACGTGTTGCTTTATCCTTCCCCTTGAGCCACGAAGCATATAACAAAACTTACACCTGTCCCACCTTCGTTCACTTAAACACCTGCAAGGCATATCACCTAGTCCAGAGAAGAAAAAAGAGAGAAGATCAAGAGTGACCCAGCAGAGGAACGGCCAGCATGTAACCTTCTTCAACCATTCGATTTCCATAGGAGTTTAAGGAACGTAGCTCTCATCTTCTTCCATCAACCTTTGCTGATTTAGAACCCCTCATTAGGTAAGCTAGCTTCGATCCCTTTCCCTACATTCAAATCAGTTTCCATCATCTTCAAGAAGACCAACCTTGTTCTTCCTTCCAGTTTGTGTAGCTCAAGAGCATTTTTCCTAACTTCTCTGAACAATCGAACCACCTAGCTCAAGGAGGTGAGTGTTTCATTTTTCCTTTTTCTGTGATCATGGGTTCGGCCTCAAAGCTATAATGATGACTGATGAACGGATTTTCTATCAGTAAAGAAATTCACAAATAAATTCTCGTTGAAAGTATAGTTTCTAAACCAACAAAGAATCCTTTCATACAAAAACTTGTTTGTCACTAAAGCAAACCCAATAAAATTTATAACCGAAGTATTTAAACCTCGGGTCGTCTCTCAAGAAAATGTAGGGAGGTATGATTTATTATTGGTTATGAGATTTGTATCTTTTTGGGGTTTTTGAAAGGTTGAACAAGGAATGTAAATTGCGAGAAAGTAAATTATTAACTAGAAAAACTCTTAGCAAGGTATGAGAACTGGACGTCTCATCCTAGTTATCCTTACCAATTGTGATGAGAATTGTTCATTGCTCCCACTTAGTTAACACTTACTAAATAAAGGAAAGTCAAGTGGACTAATCAATTTGATTCCTCAAGTCCTAGTCAACTCCTAAGGAAAGACTAGCTTTAGAGGGATCCAAACTAACCAACAAATTCCAATTATCAATCAATAAGGAGTTTGATAACTCAAGTGTCTGCAGTTAATCAATTCAAGCTAAGAATGTAAAAAGCTAAATTAAAATCATAAATATGAAATACCTCAAATTGCATTAAATAGAAAATCAAGTCTAACATTAGAATTCACAAATCAAAGTAGCAACATAAAGTGATCAATAAAGGGAATAAATAAACTAGAATGCTTAGAATAAATAAAAGTATAAGAGAAACTAAATTAAATGAACATTGAACCTGGAATTGAGAAGAAATTGAAAGAAGAAATCCTAAATCCTAAAACCTAGAGAGAGGAGAGAGCCTCTCTCTCTAGAAACTACATCTAAAACCTAAAATTATGAATAATGAGAAGTGTCTCAATAAATGAATGCATTTTCCCACTCTGTAGCCTCTAATATGTGTTTTCTGGGTTGAAAACTGGGTCAAAAATAGCCTAGAAATCGCTGGGGGCGATTTTTGATACGTACAGGTCGCTGGATTTTCTGCAGAACGACGCGTGCGCGAGATGCACGCGTGCGCATTGTTTATCTGTATGGCCACTATGATGAATTATATATAATTTCGAAGTCCTGGATGTTAGCTTTCCAACGCAACTAAAACTGCCTCATTTGGACCTCTGTAGCTCAAGTTATGATCAATTGAATGCGAAGAGGTCAGGCTTGACAACTTTGTAGTTCCTTCAACTTCTTGTATTCCTTCCACTTTTGCATGCTTCCTTTCCATCCTCTAAGTCATTCCTACCCTGTAATCTCTGAAAATACTTAACACACATATCATGGCATCGAATGATAATAAGAGAGGATTAAAATTAGCTAAATTAAGACCAAAGAAACATGTTTTCAATCATAGCACAAAATCAGTAAGGAAAATGTAAAACATGCGATTTACATGAATAAGTGTGAGAATAGTGGATAAAATCTACTCAATTAAGTACAAGATGTACCATGAAATAGTGGTGCATCAATGATAATGAATGAAATTAAATTGTGATGCATTAGGTGTTGTGGCCGAGCAAGTGAACTTAAGAGCAAATCCCTTTGATTTTCGACACCAACAAGTAAGGGTTAGGATAATTAGATTGTTATTTTGTGGCGGTGCCTATGATGAGAAATGATGAAGTATGATATGCTTGACTGATGATAAATATGGTTCTAGCACGTGTTTAAATGATGGTTAGGGTATATGAATTGTTATGTTTGGTATAATGCTGAAAAGTGAAAGTCTGCTTATGTTTAGGTACTTGAAATTGTGAAAATTGTCAAGTTTGGATTTTTGGGTTATGTTGGCTGTGAATGAAATCCTAGATAACTGAAGGAAGGTTGGAAATGTGATTTTTGAAGGGATATAAGTTCAAATGTGAGTTATGGTATATAAGGTTGTTGAAAAGGTCCAAGGTAGAATTCTCTGCATAATTGACAGTGGTATAAACCAGTTTCTAGGAGTAGACCAAGCCCTATTTTTTAATAAAACTATTTTTTCATGAAACTTTAATCTGTTATGAGAGTTTCACAAAAAATTCAGAATTTATTGATGAGTGGTCTGGAAGAAACGAATTTTTAAAGATTGATGGATTCTGCAGGAAATTCTGTTTTTCTGCTGCAGAAATGCCAACTTCCAACCCACTTAATTTAAAATTCTGATGAGATTTTGAGCTGAAACCAATGGCAGTTTTAATCCTTATATGTTCAAAATCTTCATTTTAAATTTCGTGTCAAAACGCTTTTTAACCAATTAGATATGTTGAAAAAGTGTGAGTTGCTTGCTGGATTTTGAAAACAGATTTTTAAAAGGAAGGGCTGTGTTTCTAACCTCATAACTTTTTCATGTGGCATGATAATGATCTGGAATTTAATTTTATGGAAAACTGGAAGAGTATTGCTTAAGTTCATAAAATTTTAAAAGCAATGAGTGAAAATTGGATTTTTAGTGCATTTTACAAATTTACTGCCCCTGCTGTTTTTTCTGCACTTTTAAAAAATTGTGACAGCATCTTTTTAAAAAAGATAGTAGAAGTTTAAATTAGTACCCAATTACCTCAATACCAAGTTTTAGATTTTAAAATAGTAGTATTAAAACAGCCAAAGAAGGTTTAAAGATAATTGGTGATGCGGAGATACGTGTTATTAGGTGGTGATGCGGAGGTACGTGTTATTAGGTGGTGATGCGGAGGTATGTATAATTAGGCGGTGATGCAGAGGTACGTTTTATAATATTGGTGATGTGGAGGTAATAAAGGAAGAGGAAAATAGAAAGTCCTATGTAAAAGGGGTAACCGTAATGGATAACAATTTAAGAAAAGTATATATTGAATGAGCCTTATGCCAAATTGCTAATGTGAAAGTGCCCGCCTAATGGATAGCCTGAGATTACTGATGCGGGAATGTTCGCCTAACTGATAGCACTGTTTCTTACTATGATGCACATTAAAATGTTATTATAGGGAAGCCTAACTGACACGGGTAACCGTGATGCCAAGGTGTCTAACTAACATAGTAAAGGAACCATATTCGGGGTTCACTCCAAGTAACGTCGGGTTGCGGATAGACAACCGACGCATGAGCTCCTGACCTGCCCTAGGAACAGGCATGTATAATCTTGTTTGCACATATGAATTTCTTGTGAATTATTTATTGCCATTTCTTGATTGTTTATTCTATTTACTTGTTGTATATATTTTGTTCCTTGTGTTTCTGTATTTGTTCTTTTTCTGTTTCACGACAACTTAGAGACAAAGACCTTAGGCCCCTTTTTACCTTACTAAGAACTCTAGGTTCTCACCCTTCTTTTTTTTCTTTCTTCTCCCTCTCCAGACGGGTCCGGCAGAGGAGCTCTTTGAGTTCGTTCTATCCCGAGCTATGAGGATCTGGCGCGTGGCGGAGTCTTCATATGGAGCACGCTTTGGACCACCTTCTTAGACGATGTTCAGAGATCACTCCAGAGTTAGTCGCAGTGGATCTTCCACTCCTTTTTTATGATCTTAGTATTACTTACCCCTCGCTTTTTTATTACTTTTAGAGGGGTAGGACCTCTTAGTAATTTGGTTTTAGTTTAGGAAACCCGTGTGAGGGTTGGGACTGACTTCCTCTTTTGTGTCTGTACATATATATATATATATATATGTTATTTTCTGTTACCGAGTACTTATCTATGATATGACTTTAAGTTTTAACCTTGCGAGCAACTAACAATTTTTCATGATAAATAAGTTTATTATGCTAAACTAGTAAAGGCTTATAATAACATTTGTTTATGACATCCGAGTCTAGAGCCAAGTAGGTCCCTACGACAGGTAACACCTAAACAATTGATATTGGTCAAGATGTGTCGAAAGTTGGGGTGTTAAATTCAGCTTAAGATAGTTCAATTTGGTTGATATTCCCAAGAATTTCATAAGTTTCAGGAGATAAAATCAGATTGTCTCTTGTAGAATCATCTGCATCAGCTGAGACAGTGGCATATTGCAGAGATTCAGATTGGTCTTGATTAAGGGCTTCACTTATGTTATTTTCCTCTTGATTTCCTACATCACAATCTTCTAAAACACTTGGAATAGCATTAGAATCACAAAATGTAACATGTATGAATTCCTCAATGATTTTAGCATCTTGATGGAAGACTCTATAAGCTTTGCTAGTTGTGGAATAACCAACAAAAATATATTCATAGGCCTTTGGATCAAAATTTTCTAAATTTTCTTTGGTATTTAAAACAAAGCACTTGCATCCAAAGATATGAAACTATTTTAGATTTGGTGGGTTTTTTTTTCCAAAGTTTATAAGGAGTTTTCTTCAAAAACTTCCTAATGATTGTTCTATTTAAAATGTAGCATGCCATATTCACGGCTTTAACCCAAAGAAACTTAGGAACTTCACTTTCACATAACATAGCCCTTGCCATTTCTTGAAGACTTTGATTCCTTCTCTCAACAACACCATTTTGTTGTGGTGTTCTTGGACAAGAAAAGTTATATGAAATTCAAGGATCATCACAAAAGGATTCAAAAAATTAATTTTTATACTCTTTACCATGATCACTTTTAATAGAGGAAATCTTTAAATCCTTTTTATTTTGAATTCTTTTGCAAAATACTTCAAAGGCTGAAAAAGCATCATTTTTATGTGCTAGAAAAAGAACTCAACCAAATCTTGTATAGTCATCCACAATTACTAAATCATAATGTTTACCACCCAAACTTTGAGTTCTTGTTGGACCAAAGAGATCAATATATAGCAATTCAAGGGATCTTTTAGTAGAAATATCTTCCTTTGGTTTAAAAGAGCTCTTTGTTAGTTTTTCCATTTGACATGCATCACAAGTGATATCTTTGTCAAATCTGATTTTAAGAAGACCTTTCACTAAATCCCTTTTAACAAGCTTATTAATTTGAAACATGCTAGCATGGCCCAATATTTTGTGTCATAGCCACTTTTCAGAATCTTTTGAGTGAAAGCAAGCTACATTTTAATTCTTTAATTCATCAAGAGTGAGTCCATACACATTATCATACCGTTTAGCTATAAACAACACTTCATTTGATTTTTCACATACTTTGACATTCTAATTTTTTGAAAATAACTAAATAACCAAGATCACACAGTTGACTTATACTTAAAAGATTGTGTTTCAGTCCATCAACTAAGAAAACATTATCAATGAAGGTAGAAATATTTTTACCCACTTTTCTAATTGCAATTATTTTTCCTTTACCGTCATTCCTAAAGGTCACAAAGCCATCATCATAGTTGTTGAGACTGACAAAGAAGGTAGACTTCCCTGTCATATGCCTAGAACATCCACTGTCCAAGTACCATAGATCTTTCTTCCTCTTGGACGCTAGGCAAATCTGCAATCATTTTAAATGGCCTTAGGTATCCAAACAAGTTTGGATCCTTTGAAGTTAATCCATCTTGGTTGTCCAAGTTCATTAAAATCACAAACAACTTTAGCTTGTATGTTTTATTTTCCATAATTCTTTTGTTAATAAAATATTGAGGGGAAGAATGACAATTTTTATTGCAATTAGGACAATGATTTTTGATTCCATGATGCTGAAAGTGAGTGATATTATGATGCTGAAATTTATTTTAGGTATGGTTTTGAAAGTGATTAAAGGTTTGAAATTTTCTGATTTTTTAGTAAGGTGCATTTCTTTTGAAAATTTTGATTTTTAGTAACTGCACCTGTTTTTGCAACATATCCAAAACCAGAATTATTTAAAACAGATTTGGTTCTTGAATATGAGGCACTTTTATTAAAGTGTGATTTTTCAAAAACAACCTCATTGTTAGTGAAATAATCAAGACCAAAATTTTTTTACACTGGATTGGTCTTTGAAGATGATGCATTTTTATCAAAAAATGGTTTTTCAAAACTAGCATCAGTTTTAGTTGAGTAACCCAAACCATAAATTTCAAATGAGGGTTTTATCTTTGAGTTTGATGCTTCAGTGTTAGTGAATGATTTTTCAAAAATTGCATCATCCTTTGTCACATAACCCAAACCAGATTTTTCAAATAATGGTCTTTGATTGGCAAGTAATTTGTCCAAGTTGCTGAAACTGTGTGCAAATTTTTCTAAATCATTATTCAGGCCTTTAATCATTTTATTTAATATTTCATTTTCTGTAATCAGTTCTTGTGAAGCGTCAACCGTGTGCTTTCCTTTAAATTTTTCAATTTCAGATTTTAAAAATCTATTTTCTTCAACAAGATCAAAAGCACATTCGGTCTCCTTCACTTTTCTTTCAAAAACTCATTTTCATCTTTCAAAACTTCATTTTCAGATCTGCCTTTGTTGTATTTCTTCAGCAATTTTTCAGAATGGTGAGTGAGATCTTCAACAATAACATGTAATTCTTCAAGAGATAAGTCATAGTAATTTACATCTTCTAGTTGATCATCACCATCCATGAAACAGACTTGAGCTTCATATTCAGAGTCATCTTCCTCATCCGAATCATTCTCTAGATCCTCCCAAGAAGCCATGAGCACTTCTTTTCTTTCTTTGCCTTGTCCTCTTTCTTGAGTTTTGGACAGTTAAACTTGAAGTGTCCTACCTCATTGCAGTGATGGCAAGTGACCTTGCTGAGATCCTTCTTTTGCTCCTTTGAACTTGATCCCTTGGACTTGCCTTTGCACCTCATTAGCCTTCTTAATCTCCTAGCAGAAAAGACAAGTTCGTCATTTGAAAAACTGTCACCTGAATCACTCTCCCTATACTCAACTTTTGATTTTAGGGCCACTCCTTTTTTCTTTGTGTCTTGGCTGGTGTGTGTGGCTTCATATGCTAAGAGTTTCCCTCTCAACTCATTATAGGTTAAAGGACTCAAGTTGTTGCTCTCGGCTAGGACAGTGGCTTTTATTTCCCATTCTTTTGTAAGGCTTCTAAAGACTTTTTTCGCTAGATTTTGTTCCATGTGTGTCAAGCCCATAGCATCAAGGCTGTTGATGATGATTGAGAATCTCTCAAACATCTCATCAATACTTTCTCCATCCTTCATGGTGAACATCTCATATTCTTTTCGCAGCATATCAATCCTTGTTTCTTTAACTTGTTTGGTGCCCTCGTGTGAAACTTGGAGTTTCTCCCAGATTTCTTTTGCCGTCATGCATCTAGATACCTTTCGGTATTCTTCGAAACTGATAGCACAGTGTAGCAAGTTTATTGCTTTAGCATTCAGCTCCACCTTCTTTTTGTCATCATCATTCCATTCGGCTTCCTCCTTTGGATTCACCACTCCATCAGCACTTGTCTTTGTAGGGATTTTAGGACCATTCACCAATATCTTCTATATGTTATAGTCAATTGATTGAATGAAGATCCGCATCCTTTCTTTCTAGTAAGCATAGTTCTTCCCATTGAAGAAGGGAGGCTTGTTATTTGACTGGCCTTTTGTTAGAGTGTAGGCCACAATGGTGGCACCCATGTTGTTTGACATTGGACCTTTCCTCTAAGCTGTGAAGCTTGATTCTTGAGACCTAGCTCTTGATACCAATTGAAGGTTCTTTATGGCCTAGAGAAGGGGGGTTGAATCTAAGGCCTTCTTTTTAAGTTGATTGATTAACCCTTAAAACCAAGAAATGAAACTTTGCTTTTGTTTGTCTACATGAAGGATTTTACAAGAGACAATTTAATTTTGTCTCATAAATCACAGAGAGAAAAAATAGTGCAGAGAAGAAGAAGATGGCACCAGCATATATCCTGGTTCAGTTGCCTTGTGCAATGCAACCTACATCTAGTCTCCACCACAACATTGGTGGAATTTTCACTATACTTTCAAGTGTTACATACACCAATTCTCTAGGACTCAACATAATCCTATCTGGGACAAACCAAACTTCAACATAAGCTTGATTTGGCTAGGCAACATCCTAAACTCTCAATATACTAAGTGCTTACCTAACTTAGCAAGGGATACATCACATACAAGATGCAAAATAGAAATACAAACAAATAGAAATCTAAAATCAACTTTGGCTTTTCTCTCCAAGTTTCTCTCTTTGCCTTTTCTCTCTATTTGGCTTTTTCAAATGCCTCACATTTATGCCTTTTCTCACTTAAGAGAAAACAGAGAAAGATAAATATTAAAACAGAATAATAAAACAATAAACCATGAAGGAGATGATGATCACAGCCGTGAAGCTATCAGATGAACCAACATCAGAACTCTCTGTGATTATTCTTCATTTTGGCAGTATGTTTCTTTGATGTAGAAGCACAGTCCAAAGCGTTGAACTCTCACTGGGAATGCTCTCAATGCAACTCAATTCTGGTTCTCTCTCCTTGCCTTCAAACTGAAATGATTTTCCTATTTGTATGAGCTCTGTCTCACCATCAAGAGCTTACTTCACAAAGTCAGCTTCTTAAATTTAGGGCTAGCTGAGGTCTTTCTTCTTCTTTCTTCCATCAGCCCCAAAACTCATGGATTTGAAATCAAAGACAAGTAATACACCTTCCTTGAAAATAGATTTTCAATGGATTTGATAAATCCAAGCCCTTAGATTTGTGCTTTGCCTCCAAGAAATAATTGTAGCCATTAATTCACAGCAGAGGTAGGATGAATCTAGTTTCTTTTCATATGCCTAAAAAGGTATGTGTAGAAGATGGTAGGTTTCAATCAAGCTATCAACATGCATATAAGTGGAAACAATCTACCTTTATCTTCTGATCAAACTAGATGAGCCCTTTACTTTTAGCTTCATTGATTTGACATTTTTTTTCAAGAAGCTTCTTCCTCTTTTTTTCATTGTGTATTGTCCGAAAGACAAGGCTTGTAATGAAGAACTCTCTTTTTCTTTTCTGTGTTATACCCGAAGGATACCTAGCATCACAACTGTTGATTTCTTGCTTTTGGAAAACTATGTGGGCGATGTGAAAGAGAGAAGAGAGAAAAGATATAATTTTGGTTCGGTGGTGGTGGAAAGGTTTAGAAGCAATTGGAATTTCAAATTCTTTAGTTAACATCTAAGTGAGTAAGTGAGATTAGACATGGGTTACTTAGAAGGGCCTTGAGCTTATGTTTGGTCCAATTCCTTTCTTCACACTAGCATTTCATATTTCTTTTTTCCTTTGGGCCAATTGCTTTCTTTGATCCCTGAAGCATTCTTTTCATCTCTGATGAAAATTTAGTAATGAATAATTATTTTCATGAACTTGTGTAAGTGGGCCAACCTCAGTTTGGACTTATTTTTATTCTTCTTGGGCCAATGTGATTTAATTAATTTTCTGCACACTAAGCACACTAATCACAAATATAATTGGGCTTTTAACCCAAACACCAAATATTTTTCATCATCAATATTATTAATTTTCAAACTCAATAAATTTATATTATCAGTTGTTGAGTTAAGAAATTAACCAAATCAATCAGTGATGACAAACATTATCTTTGGGCAAAATAAATAATTAGTGTTGATCAATTATAATTACTTATTACTCATTGTTTATTTTTGCAGGCCAAAACTCAATAGCCCAAATGGAATGAAAAGCAATCAGCAAGGATGGTGGGCTGAAAGCAAAAATTAAAAGCCCAAGAAAAAGCAAAAAAAAGAAGCCAAAGGAATCAGATGGGCCAAATGGGTTACATGAACCATATCCGATCCAAGCCCGAGCTGAGTTCAATTCCCTCCATCTTGCTCTTACCAAAGCAACGTTCCTCTCTCTTTTGTCTTAGTCAAATCAGAGTTTCAGAAAAGTAAGAAAGAGAAAGAGAGAGAGCTTCTTCACTAAGCAAGTCACCAAAGAAGCAAGAGAGAGAAGGATTAAGCTTGAAACTCAGAAGTCTAATCAGAAAATCCAAACCAAATCAAGCTTAGGTTAAAGGTAACACATTTCCTCTTGCATGCATCAGATCTTTTTCTCTTCTTCCCAACTCTCTGCTCTATCCAAAATGGGATTCAAAGAAAAGTTGGTTTCTGTTCTTCTCTGCTGTGTATCCACAGTCTTAAACATGACTTGGGGACCAAGTTAGATTTCAAGGGCTCAGATCAAGTTGACCATGGGACGATTTCTATGGTTGCTGCTTTATGGCTTTCGGTCAAGATGAAGAAGTCAGAAGCAAAGTTTCTACTCTGAGGTTTAATGAGAGAAAGTTAGTCTGCGGGTTGGTGAAGCTCAAGGCTCAAGAAGTTGACCTAGGAAGGTGAACCTAGCTACATGCAAGGAGATAAAAGAAGTCTTGTTGTTCATTCAGAGAACAAGGAGAGAAAACCAGAGAGTGAGAATAGTGTTCGGCAAAGAAGTTCCTCTACTTGGATAATGCTGTCTTTCAAAGAAGCATTCGGCCAATACTGAAGAACTGTATCTAAGGTTTGCGAATATGGTTTTGCACATAGCTAAGAGGTTGCTGATGAAGTCAATCTCCTTCATGTTTTACTGATTGTGATGTACTTTTCTATGTATATTGATGAGCGGATAATTTATACGCTTTTTGGCATTGTTTTTAGTATGTTTTTAGTAGAATCTAGTTACTTTTAGGGATGTTTTCATTAGTTTTTATGTTAAATTTACATTTCTGGACTTTACTATGAGTTTGTGTGTTTTTCTGTGATTTCAAGTATTTTCTAGCTGAAATTGAGGGACTTGAGCAAAAATCAGATTTAGAGATTGAAGAAGGACTGCTGATGCTGTTGGATTCTGACCTCCCTGCACTCAAAGTAGATTTTCAGGAGCTACAGAACTCAAAATGGTGCACTTCCAATTGCGTTGGAAAGTAGACATCCAGGGCTTTCCAAAAATATATAATAGTCTATACTTTGTGATGCACAGAAAACTTGTCTCGCAACAAATTTCCTTCGGCAAGTGTACCGAATTTGTCGTCAAGTAAAAACTCACAATAGAGTGAGGTCGAATCCCACAAGGATTGATTGATCAAGCAACTTTAATTAGAGGAATGTTCTAGTTGAAAGAATCCAGAATTTGAGTTGAGAATTGCAGAAAATAAAATGGCGGGAAGGTAATTGACAGAAAAGTAAATGCTAGAATTAAAGAGCTGAAAGTAAATGACTGAAAATAAATTGCAAAATTGTAAATGGGAATGGGGGAATTGCTCATAAAAGTAAATAACAGAAATTAAAGAGAATGGGTAAGATCAGAAATGGGGAGTTCATTGGGCTTAGGAGATGTTGCATTCTCCTGATCAATTTCATTTTCATCTCTTCCTCAATCAATGCACTCATTGATCTCCTTGGCAATCTTAAGTGATTGAATTACAATTTCTTGTAATTCAATCTCTCAAATCTTGATCAATAGCCAATTCCTTAGTCAATTGCTCTTGAGAAGAGATGAAGTATGGTCACTGATTATACCACATGCATTTCCCAAACTAAGTGTTGAGAGGATTTTAGTCACATATCCATCCAAACCCAATTTGGTCCAGCATGAGAAAGCATTTCTAGCTTGATCTCTTCATTCCTCTTTCAAGGTTCAGAAGAGATCCAAGTATGAATAGCTTCTTTTCCAAGATAACTACCCAATTGGATGAAGATCGAAAGGTTTCAAGTAAAATCAAGAGAAAAGATAGAGGAAGAATAATGAAAACTAGTATTGATCCATCAAATTACAACAGAGCTCCCTAACCCAATGAAAGGGGTTTAGTTGTTCATAGCTCTGGAAAATAAAAACAAAGATGGAGAATACATGATAAAAACTAGAAGTGCAGAGAAAGTAAATACAGAGAGTAGTTCTATGCCAAGAGGCTCCCTCTATTTTCCAACTCCCAAAATAATTCAAAGCTACTCCTATATATACTACTCTTCTGTTCTTCTAGTTGATTCTTCAAGTCTTGGGCCTTTAGATCTTGAGTTTGAAGCAGTTCTCTTCTTCATTGGGCTTAGCTTTTACTTGCAGAGAGAAAGTATGAAGTGGGCAGGGACTTTAGCTCAGGAAGTTAGTGGTGTTAACATTCAGTGAAAATATGGGTTCGAGAACGTTAGTGACAATCACCTTTTTCACTAACGTTCCTCACCAAAGTTAAAAGCCACGTTAACTTCAACGTTAGTGGCACAAACGTTTCCACTAACGTTGCCCCTTTATCCTTCGCACACGTTATTGGGACTCAACTTTCCCAATAACGTTGAGAAATCTCCCCCTTCCCTACGTTAGAGTCCACGTTAACTTAGTTAACGTGGCTCTTTTAACGTAGGCTTGCCAACCTTCGAGAACGTTAGTGACACTTACCATTGTCACTAACGTTCCAAATTGCCCCTATTTTCCACGTTAGAGTCCACGTTAACTAGGTTAACGTGGCCTCTAACGTGGCCTTGCTAGCCATCTCCAACGTTAGTGACAAAGTTGAGTGTCACAAACGTTGGCTCATCATTCCCTTATCCACGTTAGCTTCCACGTTAACTAAGTTAACGTGGGAGTTAACGTGGCTCATGGTGGCATGTGTGGCTCCTTCCAACGTTAGTGACAATGTTGGGTGTCACTAATGTTGGCGATCACCTTCCTTCTTCACGTTAGCTTCCACGTTAACTAAGTTAACGTGGGAGTCAACGTGGCCTATTGGGGGCTTGTGTGCTTCCAACGTTAGTGACAATGTTGGGTGTCACTAACATTGTCGACCATCTTGTTTCTTCACGTTAGCTTCCACGTTAACTAGGTTAACGTGGGAGTTAACGTGGCTTAATGTGCTTTGGCCAACGTTAGTGAAAATGTTGAGTGTCACTAACGTTGGCTCCCCCCCTTTCTTCTTAACATTAGAGGCCACGTTAACTAAGTTAACATAGACTCTAACGTGGCCACTCATGATCTTGGTCCAACGTTAGTGATAATGTTAAGTGTCACTAACGTTGGCTCCATTTCTTTACTTCCACATTAGAGTTCACGTTAACTTAGTTAACGTGACTCTTAACGTGGGCAATGATGGCTTCGAGAGCGTTATTGGCAATCACTTTTCTCATTAACTTTGCAAGTTACTCCCATTCCACGTTAGTGTTAACGTTAGTGTAACTAACGTAGCCACTAATGTGGTTCTTCTTTGCTTCCTTTGTCCTGAAATCAAGTAATAAAGTGCATCAAAGTTCTAGTCCAAGTCATGGGAAATGCAACATCCAATTTGTCCTTAAATTCATGCAAAATCCTCATGAAATCATGTAAAGTGCACAATGTATGCTTGAATCAAGATGTAAGTGAATATCTACCCAAAACTAGCTTATTTCCTAAGGAAATGCATGAAACTACCCTAAAAACAGTAAAGAAAAGGTCAGTGAAACTGGCCAAAATACCCTGGCATCACTTTGGCCGAGTTTAGACAACGTAAAAGGGCGTTGAACGCCAGTTCTACGCTGCTGTCTGGAGTTAAACGCCAGAAACACGTCACAAGCCAGAGTTGAACACCAGAAATACGTTACAAGCTAGCGTTCAACTCCAAGATTGACCTCTACACGTGTAGCATTCAAGCTCAGCCCAAGCACACACCAAGTGGGCCCCGGAAGTGGATTTATGCATCAATTACTTACTTCTGTAAACCCTAGTAACTAGTTTAGTATAAATAGGACTTTTTACTATTGTATTAGACATCTTTGATCAGTTTTAAGCTATCTTAGACTTTCATGGGGGCTGGCCATTCGGCCATGCCTGAACCATTATTACTTATGTATTTTCATACGGTAGAGTTTCTGCACTCCATAGATTAAGGTGTGGAGCTCTGCTGTTCCTCAAAGATTAATGCAAAGTACTACTATTTTTCTATTTAATTCAACTTATTCCGCTTCTAAGATATTCATTCGCACTTCAACCTGAATGTGATGAACGTGACAATCATCATCATTCCCTATGAACGCGTGCCTGACAACCACTTCCGTTCTACCTTAGATTGAATGAGTATCTCTTGGATCTCTTAATCAGAATCTTCGTGGTATAAGCTAGATTGATGGCGGCATTCATGAGAGTCCGGAAAGTCTAAACCTTGTCTGTGGTATTCCGAGTAGGACTCTGGGATTGAATGACTGTGACGAACTTCAAACTCGCGAGTGCTGGGCGTAGTGACAGATGCAAAAGGAGGGTGAATCCTATTCCAGTATGATCGAGAACCTCAGATGATTAGCCGTGCTGTGACAGAGCATTTGGACCATTTTCACAAGAGGATGGGATGCAGCCATTGACAAGGGTGATGCCTCTAGACGATTAGCCATGCAGTGACAGCGCATCGGACCATTTTCCAGAGAGGATAAAAAGTAGCCGTTGACAACGGTGATGTCCTTACATAAAGCCAGCCATGGAAAGGAGTAAGACTGATTGGATGAAGACAGCAGGAAAGCAGAGGTTTAGAGGAACGAAAGCATCTCTATACACTTATCTGAAATTCTCACCAATGATATACATAAGTGTTTCTATCCTTATTTTCTATCTATTTATTATTTATGTTCAAAAACTCCATAACTATTTTATATCCGCCTGACTGAGATTTACAAGGTGACCATAGCTTGCTTCATACCAACAATCTCCGTGGGATCGACCCTTACTCACGTAAGGTTTATTACTTGGACGACCCATATATCTTTCTGTAATTTCTTGTGAGAAAAGGCATTGTGAGGAAACTCAAGTAAAAGCCATGAGTGGAAAAAGGCTGAGTGAAACACTTGAGAGAAAAGCCTAGAGTTATTTTCTGATTTCTTTAGGTATGTCTATGTCTTGTATCTTGTATCTTGTACCTGTAAGGTATCCCTTTCTTAGTTGGGTTAGCACTAAGAGTGAATAGTTAGGTATTAGCATAGCTAATGTCAAGTTAGGTTAGAACTTGAGTGTGAAAGGATTGGGTCAATCCTGTGAAATTGGTGTATGTAATACTGTTAACTATAGTGAAAATTCTTCCACTGTTGTGGAGGAGACTGGACGTAGGTTGCATAGCACAAGGCAACCAAACCAGGATACATGCTGGTGTTAGCTTTTCTCTTCTCTGCTGTGTTCTGTTTTCTGATATTCATGAGACAAAAATAAATTGTCTCATAAATTTCCGCTGCTTAGTTTAAACAGAATCAGAATTGTAATTTTATTTAAAAATAACAGTAACTAAAAGGAAGGCATAGATTCAACCCCCCTTCTCTAAGCCTACTGCAACCTTTAATTGGTATCAGGAGCTAAGGTCTCAAGAATCAAGCTTAACCGCTTGGAGTAAAGATCCAATGGCGAATAACTTGGGCACAACCACAGTTGCCTACACCCTCACTGAAGGCCAGTCAAATAACCGGCCAACTTTCTTCAACGGGAAGAACTACTCCTACTGGAAAGAAAGGATAAGGATTTTCATCCAATCCATTGACTACAACATATGGAAGATTGTTGTGAGCGGTCCCAAGATCCCAACAAAAACAAGTGCTGATGGAGTGGTGACTCCAAAAGAAGAAGCTGTATGGAATGAAGATGTTAAGAAGAAGATAGAGTTGAATGCTAAAGCAATCAACCTTCTTCACTGTACTCTCAGCTTTGAAGAGTACCGGAAGGTGTCTAGATGCAAGACAGCCAAAGAAATCTGGGAAAAACTTCAGGTTACACATGAAGGCACTAAACAAGTCAAAGAAACAAGGATTGATATGCTGCGAAAAGAGTACAAGATGTTTAGCATAAAGGATGGAGAAAGCATTGATGAAGCGTTTGAGAGATTCTCAATCATAATCAACATCCTTGATGCTATGGGTATAAACTATACAGAACAAACCTTGGTGAGAAAACTCCTTAGAAGCCTCACAAAAGAATAGAAAAACACTGCCACTATCCTAACCGAGAGTAACAACATAAGTCCCATAACCTATGATGAGCTGAGAGGAAAACTCCTTGCCTATGAAGCCACACACACAAACACAGACTCAAAGAAAAAGGGAATAGCCCTCAAGTCACAAATAGAACCGAAAGAGAGTGAGTCTAGTGATGGTATTTCAGATGACGAGCTTTTTTTTTTTTTTTTTGCTAGGAGATTTAGAAGGATGATGAAGAACAAGGGCAAATACAAGGGTTCGAGTTCAAAGGAGCACAAGATCGACTTGAGCAAAGTGACGTGCCATCACTGCAAGGAGGCTAGACACTTCAAGCTAAACTGTCCAAAGCTCAAAAAGGAGGACAAAGGAAAGAAGGAAAGGAAGAGAGTACTCATGGCAACTTGGAAGGATCTTGAGAACGACTCAAATGAAGAAGAAGAATCTGAAGGAGATGACAAAGACTGCTTCATGGCTGGAAACAACAATCTTGATGAGGTAAATTATTATGATTTGACCATTGAGGACTTACATGCTATTATTGATGATCTCACTTTAAACACCTCAAAACTGCTTGACAAGTACAATGAATGTAGATCTGAAAGAGATGTGTTAAGAGCTGAAAATGATTTTTAAAAGAAAAAGTGAAGGAAACTGAATGTGCTTTGGACATCATTGAAGAAAACAGATTTCTAAAATCTGAACTTGAAAAATTAAAAGGAAAGCACATTGTGGATCCTTCTCATGAGTTAATTGCTGAAAATGAAAGATTAAATGATATGATTAAAAGGCTGAATGGTGACTTAGCAAAATTTGCTCAAGGTTCTAGTAACTTGGACAAATTACTTGTAAGTCAAAGACCATTGTTTGAAAAATATGGTTTAGGCTACATAGCCAAGGAAGATGCAATTTCCAACACTTCCTCTATAAAATTTGTGGCTTCTTCATCAAATACCAAATCCATACCAAACAAATCGGGTATTGGACATATTTCAACTCTTGAAAAAAAATTTGATGAAGTATACACAAGTAAAACTAAGCCTTCACCAAGAACTGATCCGAGATCAAACCGGCCAGGTTTGGGTTACATTTCGAAAAATGAGGCTGTTTTTAAGAAACCACCATTTTACAACAAAACCTCATTTTCGAAAGGTAAAAATGTTCAAAGAAATTCTGGTGAAAATACTTTTGCAAAGAGGAATAACTTTAATAAAAATCAGTTTGTCAAAAGAAATGCATCTCCTCCAAAAACCAGAAAATTTCAACACTTAAATCATTTCAAACAATATAACTCACCTCAATTTCAGCGACACACATCAGAAAATCATTGTGTCAATTGCAAGAAATTTGGTCACTCATATGCACAATGTTTCATTGAAAAGAAAGTTGTAGGAAACAAAGTTTATAATGTTGTTTGTGATTTTAATGCACTTGGGCAACCAAGATGGATTAACTTCAAAGGATCCAAATTAATTTGGATATCTAAGGCTGCTTGAAACTCTTCATGCAGATTTGCCTAGCATCCAAGAACAAAGATGACATGTGGTACATGGATAGTGGATGTTCAAGGCACATGACTCGAAGGTCAACTTACTTCATCAAACTAAATAACTATGATGGAGGTTTTGTGACCTTTGGAGATGATGGTAAAGGTAAAATCATTGCTGTTGGAAAAGTAGATAATGAACAATCTACTTTTATTGATGATGTACTATTGGTATGTGGTTTGAAGCACAATCTTTTGAGTATAAGTCAGTTGTGTGACTTAGGATATTTAGTTATTTTCAAAAGACTTGAATACTGTGTTGTTAATGAAAGAACAAATGAAGTGATGTTTGTTGCCAAGCATTTTAATAATATGTATGGACTTACTCTTGATGAACTAAAGGATCAAAATGTAGCTTGTCTTCACTCTAAAGAATCTGAAAAGTGGTTATGGTACAAGAGATTGGGCCATGCAAGTATGTTTCAAATAAACAAACTTGTAAAGAAAGAATTAGTAAGAGGTCTCCCTTTGATAAAGTTTGACAAAGACATCACTTGTGATGCTTGCCAAATGGAAAAATAAACCAAAAGTTCTTGTAAACCAAAGGAAGACATCTCTGCTAAAAGACCACTTGAGTTGCTACACATTGATTTATTTGGTCCAACAAGAACTCAAAGCCTAGGTGGTAAACATTATGGGTTAGTAATTGTGGATGACTATACTAGGTTTGGTTGGGTTTTGTTTCTTGCACACAAAAATAAAGCCTTTTCGGCCTTTGAACCTTTTTGCAAGAAAATTCAAAATGAAAAGGATTTAAAAATCTATTCTATAAGAAGTGATCATGGAACTGAATTTGAAAATAATTTATTTGAATCCTTTTGTGAGGAATTTGGAATATCTCACAACTTCTCTTGTCCAAGAACACCACAACAAAATGGTGTTGTGGAAAGAAGAAATAGAAGCATACAAGAAATTACTAGAGCTATGCTTTGTGAGAGTAATGTTCCAAAATTTCTTTGGGCTGAAGCGGTTAACACGGCTTGCCACATTTTGAATAGAACAATCATAAGGAAATTTTTGAAGAAAACCCCTTATGAACTTTGGAAAGGCTACCCACCAAACTTAGATTACTTACACATCTTTGGATGCAAATGTTTTGTTTTAAATAACAAAGAAAATTTGGGTAAATTTGATCCAAAGGCTTATGAGTGTTTGTTTGTAGGATATTCCACAACTAGTAAAGCATATAGGGTTTATCATCAAGATGCTAGAATTATTGAGGAGTCCATACATGTTAGATTTTGTGATACTAACTTGGTACAAAGTATTTTGGAAGATTGTGATGCAGGAAATCAAGCTCAAAAGGAAGTAGAAACTGTGCAAAATCAAGAGAATGGAAATTCTGTTCAAGCTGAACCAGAAACTACTGTTGCTGAAAATTTAAGAGACAATTCCATTTTGTCTCACGAATTTGAAGGATACCCTGAAGCCAGCAGCACCCAGAATCCCTTGGTAACTGAATCTGCCTCCAAGTCCACCAGACCTCGTGAATGGATATTCTTGAAGAATTATCCTGAGGAATTTGTCATTGGGGACGTCTCTCATGGAGTGCAAACAAGGTCTTCCACTAGAAAGGCAAATGAAGGATCAAACATTGCCCTTCTTTCACAAATAGAGCCTCAAAATATCAAGGAAGCCCTTAGTGACCCTTCTTGGGTTAAAGCTATGGAAGATGAGCTTCTTGAGTTTGAAAAGAACCAAGTGTGGACTTTGGTTCCAAGGCCAAGTGGAAAGAAAGTGACCGGCACCAAGCGGATATTTCGAAACAAGTTGGGAGAAGATGGTAGCATTGCAAGAAACAAGGCAAGGCTAGTGGCACAAGGATATGACCAAGAAGAAGGAATAGACTTTGATGAATCCTTTACCCCTGTTGCCCGAATGGAAGCCATAAGACTTCTCTTAGCTTATGCTGCATTTTGTGGTTTTAAATTATATCAAATGGATGTGAAATATGTATTTTTGAATGGTGTGATAGATAGAGAAGTGTATGTGGAGCAGCCTCCTGGTTTTGAAAATAAAGAGCATTTTAATCATGTTTTCAAATTATCTAAAGCTCTCTATGGTTTAAGGCAAGCTCCTAGAGCTTGGTATGAGAGACTTAGCTCTTTTCTTTTGAAAAATGGTTTTCAAAGAGGCACCACTGACACAACTCTATTTTGTCAAGAATTCTAATGAGTCCTTCATTCTAGTTCAAATATATGTTGATGACATTATTTTTGGATCAGCTAATGAATCCCTTTGTTCTGAATTTGGAAAACTCATGACAAGTGAATTTGACATGAGTATGATGGGAGAACTTAATTTTTCCTTGGGCTGCAAATTAAACAAACTGGAAAAGGTATTTTCATTCATCAAGAAAAGTATACCAAGGAATTAGTTAAGAAATTTGGTATGGAAAATGCCAAACCTATGGGAACTCCCATGCATCCCAGTTCAAAACTAGATAAGGGAGAAACTGAGAAAGATGTTGATGAGACTAGGTATAGAGGAATGATTGGGTCTCTTATGTACTTAACTTCATCTAGACCCGATATTGTGTAAAGTGTTGGATTGTGTTCTAGGTTCCAATCAAAACCAAAAGAGTCACATCTTTCTGCAGTTAAGAGGATCATTAGATATGTTCATGGAACATCCAATTTTGGTCTTTGGTATCCTAAGATTGATGATTTTTCTGTAGTTGGTTATTGTGATACAGATTTTGCTGGTGATAGAGTTGATAGAAGGAGTACTTCAGGCCTATGTTGCTTCCTTGGAAAGTCATTGAATGTTTGGTCAAGTAAAAAGCAACCAATAGTGGCCTTATCCACTGCTGAGGCTGAGTATATTGCTGCTTCTTCTTGTTGTTCTCAGCTTTTATGGTTAAAAACACAGCTTGCCGATTACAAATTAAATGCTGAAAATATTTCCTTGATGTGTGATAATATGAGTGCCATTAATATTTCTAAAAATCCAGTTTTGCACTCTCGGACTAAGCATATTGAAGTGAAATTTCACTCAATAAGAGAACATGTCCAAAAGGGGGATATTAGTATTGAATTTGTTAAATCAGAGGAGCAATTAGCAGATATTTTCACAATACCATTAGCTGAGGATAGATTCCGCATGCTTAGGACTTGTCTAGGAATTTTGAGTTATGATTCTTTATTTGAAAAATGCTGATGTATTTGCTGGAGATTTTTTTGTCTCATAAACAGGTATGAGACAATTCTGGGCAGGTGATGAATGTTTCCTTCAAATCAGCGTGTTCTGGGCTTGTTTCAAGTGAAAGTCAATCTGGGCCAACCTTAAGTCAGATCTGGGTAGCCCTATATGTTTCCTTTGTTCAAACCACCTATGGGCCCAACATGAATGTTACAATTTTGTTTGTTGTTGTTGATGGATTGTGTGTTTAAGTTTTTATAAAGGGTTTTCATTTAATGTTTTGTGGCCCAAAAGGTTTTCAAGTGGATTTAATTTTTTTTGGTCCAAAAAGTGTTTCAGTTTAATTTTGTTGTCTTTCAAAGTTTAAAATTAATTTCCTGTTCTATTTTAAATCAAATAAAATCTTTCTTGTATGAGGTCATGTCTTTTCAAGCCTTCTCAAATGGTGATGCAGTTGCATGGTTTTGAAAATCTTCTTTTTGGGCACGGTTACCAACACTCCCTCTCTTCCCTCTATAACTCCCTCTCTATCCTTTCGGTTTTCACCACTACCCTCATTACTCTTTTTCTTCTTAAATCAAAAACTACCAAATGAGGAAGAAAACCATAGCACACAAGCCTCCTCGTGAAAAGGTGTATAAACTTCCATCCAAGCGTTGCACTCGCTCCCAAGATAAAACCTTCACACCTTCACCATCTCCTCCTACCTCTCCTCCTCGCACTGCTCCCATGGCGCGAACCAAAACCACGCCAAGGTACCTTGCCCCTACCAAGCTGACACCACCACCGAAAGTCACACCTTCCAAGCCAGGCTCCTCAAAATCTGGTTCTGCGAAGCCCAGCTCCTCCAAGAGCAAACATCCGGCGGCTGAAGAACCTGTTCCCGAACCAACACAATCCAAATCCAGGTCGGTTCCTGTGCGCTCTCAACGAGGTAACTCTCGAGTCCCTCTCAAAAATATTAAAGAACCAGACATTGGACCTTTTGATCACAAAGCCCATTTTTTGACCTCTCACTCAAACTATAATCCCTATAGATTCAAATCTGCCATGAATAATGATTTTTATGATGGGGTTATCAAGTATCGTACCTTGTGTCCCTCTTTTCTTGCTAATTTGCCATCTTTGAAAAGAAAAGGTTTTCTATTTGTTGATAACTTGATTTTTCTGGACTGGAATCAACTTTTTGACATCAAAAAGTCTGTTTATCCCTTGTTGGTCAAAGAATTTTATGCAAACATGACTTATCATGAAGGCACTGCTCACTCATATGTAAAGGGCCGAGACATAGTTTTAAATAATGAAATTATCAGTGATGCTTTGAAGTATACTGATGTTGGGCCTTGTCCTTACACTTCGGTTAAGTGGGATGAAGGTGTTGGAATTTCTTATCATGATACATTGGCACACATCTGTGAACATGTTTCTTTAATTGATGGCATTACACCCACTCACAAAGCCCTAGGGTATGAGCGTGCTCAGTTGCACCGAATGGTCAACCACATTATTCTTCCTCAAAGTGGCTCATATCAAAGGGTTTCCTACACTGATACTCTTGTTTTATATGCCCTTCTCACCAAAACTGAAATTTCATTTGCATACTTGATGGTTAGATATATGTTTGATACTGTTAGGAGTGAAAAGGACAAAGCACTTCCTTATGGCATGTTTCTAACTTGCATATTTGAGTATTTTGGTGTTGACTTGACCAATGAGGAATATCACAATAAACATTCATACCTTAAAGGGGGTGGTTCAGTGAAACAGCAAAAAGGACCAACTAGATCTGAAAGAGTTGTCCTAGATGATGAGGATGATGACTTTGTCCCTGAGGATTCTCCTGCTCCTTCCATTGAGGGTACATCCATCTCTGCTGGAAAGAAATATGCCTTGCTGAATGTGGTCAAAGATATTGTTCAGGAGTTTGTTTCTCAATCAAATCACTTGATTGCTCTGAGCAAAGAGCAAAGGAAGCTGGCTAGCAAGCATGAGAACTTCCTAAAGAAATCAAGAGATAGAGTGGCTGTGTTCATGTCCTTCATCGATAACCTTCAAGAGGATGAAGACCCTGCCACTGATGTTGAGGAGGAAGCTAATTCGGAAGGGAATAGTTCTGATGCCTAGAAATTGTCTCATGAAAACTGCTGCTGCTCTCTTTTTGTCTCATGAATTCTGTTTTTGCTACTGTTAAACTGTTTTATTTTGGATGACTGTAATAACTCTAAAAATAATGCTGCACTTTTGATAAGTTAGTTAGTAGTTTGAACTGTGCTCTAACTCTTTTCTGCAGGGTTCAAGAAACTGTTTTTGTTGATCTTGTTTCTTATCCGCCCTTGATGACAAAAGGGGGAGTAATAGCAATAGGATGGTAAATATGTCCTAGGAATTTGTTGGCATTTGCTGCAGCTACTACTATTTCTTTTGGGATTTTTGTATGTTTGCTACATTAAAACTTGATTTCACATGCTGAATCCTTTTGCTGCTGATATTAGCTTGATATTGGGCTGGTTATGTGGTGTTGCTTATTTGACATCCCTTAGACAAAATAATTGTGTAGCTCTTTATTATGTTCTCTTTAAGTATAATGTAAAACAGGAACAAAGAGGGGAGCTAATCTTGAAAAGGAAAGGGGGAGCAACATAAAAGCAATTGACAAAAACCAAAGGGAGTTTCTATACCTTACTCAAATTTATTTCTTTTTTGATTATTGCTTAAATCATGTTTTTTATCAAGGGGGAGATTGTTGAGTTAAGAAATTAACCAAATCAATCAGTGATGACAAACATTATCTTTGGGCAAAATAAATAATTAGTGTTGATCAATTATAATTACTTATTACTAATTGTTTATTGTTGCAGGCCAAAACTCAATAGCCCAAATAGAATGAAAAGCAATCAGCAAAGATGGTGGGTGATGGTGTTTTTGTGGAAAAACGAATTTTTAAAACACCTAAAACTCACCGGCAAGTGTACCGGGTCGTATCAAGTAGTAAAACTCACTTAGAGTGAGGTCGATCCCACAGGGATTGATGGATCAAGCAACTTTAGTGGGTGATTAGTTTAGTCAAGCTAACATTGAGTGAATTTTGTGAAATGTAGCCAACAGAAAGTAAATTGCAATGAATCTTTAAGATGCAGAAAGTAAAATTGCAAGTAACTTAAAGAACAAGAAAGTAAAATAGCTAAAACTTAAATTGCAAGAAAAGTAAATTGCATGAAAAGTAAAGGGGCTGGGGTGTTGGAAATTAAAGAGAGCAATAGATCACGCAATTGGAAATTTCAATTGCAGGAAGAATAAATTGGGAACAATGTAAGCAGAGAAGCAAAATTGCAGTGAATAAGAACTTAGAGCAATTGCAGGAAATGTAAACTGGAAGTAATACAACAGAAAGTAAAAATGCTTGAAAGATTAAAAACAGAAAATGACTGATGCTAAATTTCAGCAATTAAAAGGATGTTGAAGATCTCAGGGATGGAGGAGACTAGAAAATAAGTCTAGGTCTCAAGTCCTTCCTTGATCCAACAAGAGAAAAGTTGCAGAGAATTAAAAGAAAGATTGCAGAAGAAGTAAAGAGAAGTTGCAGATAGAGAATGAAAACAGAATTCCTTCCAATCTCAATCCAAATTTTCAAAACAGAAAAGAAGACTAAGAGAGAAAGCAAAATGAAAACTAAAGAGTGCAAAACTCCCTATTGGAGCTGGCCTTCTAATGCTCTAGCAGAGCTCCCTCCTAGTGAAATGAAACTAATGCCTTTATATAGGCTTTTACAAAATGAAAAATAAAAACAATATTTACAAAATGAAATTCCTAATCTAACTTCTCTGTGTGCCTTTGAGTCATGTGGGCTTTGCTTGCTTTGGAGTGGAATTGGGTTGAAGATGGATCCGGATGGTTGCTCTTGGACTTGGGAAGAAATCCGTTTGCAATTTGGACTTTGGAGCCTTTAAGTTTGAGTCAAAGTTTGAGGCAAACTTTAACTCAAACGTTGGGTTGATGAAATTATGCAGAACGGTATTTTGCTGTCATTGGCGTTTGAGTCCAAGTTTGAGGCCCAACTTGGACGCAAACGTTGACGCTTGTTGTACATCAAGTTTTGGGGTGCTACTTTGTCCTCTTGTCAATGTTGTTAATTTCATGCCCACTATAGACTATTATATATGGTTGGAAAGCTCTGAATGTCAGCTTTCTAACCCAATTATAATCACCTCAATTGGACATCTACAACTCAAGTTATGCTCCTTTGAAGAGGACAGGGTCGTTGGCTTTGGTGTGCAACGTTTGAGGTGACGTTTGCCTCAAACGTGGTCGAAAACGCCAGATTATGGAGGCTCAAACGCATTGTCCACCCCATACTATTATATATTGTTGGAAAGCCCTGAATGTCTACTTTCTAATGCCGTTGGAAGCGCATCATTTGGAGCTCTACAGCTCGAGTTATACTCCGTCGAAGGTGTAGAGGTCAGTTGGCCTCACTGCAGGTTGCCACCATGTTCGTTTATGCACATTTCGGGGCAGTTTTCTCCCTCAATTTTTGTGTCCACCATGCAGTGCCATATATGCTTGGAAAGCTCTTGATTCCTACTTTTCATTGTATTTTGAATCACCTCATTTGGAGCTTTGTAGCTCAAGTTATTCTTGTTGGAAGTATACCCCTTCAGGCTGTGAGGAGCAACGTTTGACCTCAAGTTTGAGGCAAACGTTGGCGCAAGCTTTTTGCTTCCCTGGGTGAGATTTTTGCAAACCAACGTTTGACTCAAAGTTTGAGGCAAACGTTGGCGCAAGCTTTTGATGCCTCTAGGGTGAAGTAAAGCTCTTCCTCACGTTTGAGCTAAAGTTTGAGGCAAACTTTGGTTCAAGCTTTTTGTCCTCTCTTGCTCTTTGCCATTCCTTCTTTCTTCAACCCTCTTCAAAGCTCTTTTCACCTATCATCAATCAATCAAAAATATCAAAGCTATGCTCAAAATCATGAGATTGTTTCTCTTTCATAATATATGACAATTATAGCACAAAATCTCATGAAAATGCATTAATTTATCCATGGTTGATTGAATCAAAGGAAACATAAAATTCTACCCAATTGGCTTACTTATGGCTCAAGAAAGTGCATAAAACCTATTGAAAACAAAGGAAAAAGCATAGAAAAACATGACATGATGACATGTCATCACAATACCAAACTTAAAACTTGCTTGTCCCCAAGCAAGAAAAGAATCATGCAATAAAGATTGACAATCCAAGGTAAGAAGAATAGCAACTCAATGTTCATGGTAAGCTAGTTTTCTAAGCATGCTACAATCACAAAAGAAACGTAAATGATTGATGCTTCTATCTAGCTCATTTTATGAAATCTTTTCCTTATATTTCTTCCTTGAAACAAGCTTTTGCTTTTCTTATTAGCTTCTCCTTTTGGGTGCTTTGCCCCATGAGTTAATAACAAAGCTACGATTCTAAATGCTTTGTTTTCAAGTATTACCACTTGATACATAAGCACCACAAGCATTTGAATTAGAGGACTTCATTAAGCTCATTTTTCTTTTCTTTTCTTGACTCTCTAATCATTGATGCTCAGAACCTTGAGGTTTGAGGGAGTACTTTTTGCACTTGAGCCTAGCCTTGACTTCTAAGTGTTTTGTTTTCAAGCATTTGGCTTGATACATAAACACCACAAGTACTTAGCAAATAAATTGCCATTGGTACTCAGAGCCTTCAGCTTTCTCATTCTTTCCCTTTTTCTTTCTTGCCTTATTTGTATTTGCTTCTTCAAGGTTTTCATGATTTTCAAAAGATTTCACAAAATGTCCTAGATGAAAACTTCAATTAAATAAAATCCAATGCAATTGAGCAACAATTAACCATACTAGCCTTCCAATACTTGTATGCACATGCTAAATTATTCTTTAATTCCTTGTTTGTTTATGATCATGATACTTTACTGCTTTTGAAGTCACAAAACTCAAGTTGATAGTCATAATGGCATGGCAACATGTTACAAATCAAGATGCAGGCTATGCTTTATTCATACACACATGTAAATAGAAAAGATGAAGACAATCATGCATTTTAAGTGCTAGAAACAAATGAGGAGAAAAGGAACTCTACAACCTTGTAGTTCATCTTCATTATTGTTGTCCTTTTTCCTCTATTCTTCCTCCTTCCCTTGCCAAACTCAGAATGCTTGCTCATCCTCAAGCAACAATTAGAACAATGGCTATGGGGCTAAGATGGATTATGAATGTCTTACACAATGAAATGTTAGTAGCACATGTGTTTTAAACAAGCAAAATTAAAGATAACAATCAAGGCACAAGAGACAGAGACATTTTGATTGCATAGATAAGAAGGTGTGCACAATACATTGCATAAAAGATAAGTGGCACACCAAACTTAGTGTGACACTTTCACTTAGAATTAATGCAAGTATCTTGTAAAAATTGGAACCAAATTTTGTTGCATAGCAACACCAAACTTAGAATGTAACCATATGCTAATTTATTGAATTTAAACAAAGCAGAGAAAGAAAACAAACCAGAGAAGAAATGTTACCTACGGTTGGGTTACCTCCCAACAAGTGCTCTTTTAGTGTCATTAGCTTGACATGATGTTCTTCACTTTCTTCCTCTTCTTCCAGTTTGTTAAGAGGAATGACCTCAAAGGAGGGAAAGATTCAGCTAGTGTCCCTTGTCTTGGCCTTTCCTCAGCAAGCTTCCTTTTGCAAATGGCTTGATTGATCTTGCTTGCTGGATTAGGGACAGAATTGGTGTTCTTGCTAGTTGCCTTCACTTCTTTGGATTCAAGACTTGGTTGCTGTGTGATTATTGGAGTTTTGTATTCATACAGAGCCTTTTGAATTGGTGGTTCCATGAGCTTTTCCTCTATGTACTTCTCTTCTTCACTTGAGTTTGGAATTCTTTGGTTGTCTTTCTCACTTTCTTGCTCCTCCACTCCTTTCTTTGCACCCAACATTTGACTTAATAGTTCTTTTATGGAGGAGGTTTGTTGATCTTCCCAACATTTCTTCATCTCTTCTTCATATCTTTCAATCATGGATTCAATTGTTGAGCCGTTTTGTTTCAAGGAGGTTTGAGAGAGTTGTGAGTTTTCATGTTCCCTTGTCATCTCAAGTGGCCTCTGTGAATATGCAAGTTCAGGTTTAAATGTTTCCACCACCTCTTTTTTCTTCACTAAAAATCTACTTGACTCAGTAACCTCTTCCTCTTGTTTTTCCTCCTTCTTCGTTGCACTCACCAATTGAGCTAGCTGCACTTCCATGTTTTTAAGGGAGTTTTCTTGTTCTTTCCAAACTTTCGTTGTCTTCTCCTCATATCTTTTGAGCATGGATTCAAACTTTGAGAACCTTGAGTGGTTCATGGAAGTTTGTGTGGGTGGTGAGTTTTGAAAGGGGCTTTCTGTTGAAGCATGGTCAAGTGATGATAACTTTGGATGAATATCATATGGAGCATTAGAATTCCCTTTCCAGCCACCATTAGAATCATGACTTGCATCATTTTGTGGTGGAAGGAAATATTCCATATGGTTTTCTTGCTCATCTTGTGTCTCTGAAGCAAATCTCCATGACTTGGAGTTCTCAGAATGTGTATTCTCTTGGTGATATTCCCAGCCACCATTAGAGATTGATGATGGTGGGTAATATCCCATAAAACATGTTTGATCATAAGATGAGTTGAACTCCATTTGAGTTTTGTAATACACACAACCAAGGAAAATTGAAATTACTCATATCAGAGATGAGAATTTCTTAGTGAGGCAAAAACTCAAACACCTTGGTTTCACTTTGAAACAGAAAACAAAAACAAAGAAAATGCTTGATCTAGACTTCTCACCCACTTAATCATTGTTGATCTAAATCAATTCCCGGCAACGGCGCCAAAAACTTGATGTGTGGAAAACGATCCAACACAAAACTCACTGGCAAGTGTACCGGGTCGCATCAAGTAATAATAACTCACGTGAGTGAGGTCGATCCCACAGGGATTGAAGGATTGAGCAATTTTAGTTTAGTGGTTGATTTAGTCAAGCGAATCAAGTGTTGAGTTGAGTGATTTGTGATTACAGAAGCTAAATTGCTTTAAATGTAAAGGGAGAGGGGTAGATTGCAGGAAATTAAAGAGCAAAGAAAGTAAATAAGCTGAATCTTAAAGAACAAGTAATGTAAATTGCAGAAACTTAGATTGCAAGAAATATAAATGGCTGAATCTTAAAGTGCAAGAAATGTAAATTGCTTGAATTATAAAAGGAGTTGGGAATTGGGATTGCAGAAATTAAACAAGGAAAAGTAAATTGCAACAAGCAGGGAAGTAAAAGATGAATTTAATTGCAGTAGATCTCAAACAGAAAATGTAAATTGCTTGAAGAAGCGTTCAACAGAGAAATCAAAAGGAAATTTCAGATCTCAGGACTCAAGAGACTCGATAACCAAGTCTAGATCTCAATGCCTTCCTAGATCCAAATTTAGAATTCAATTGCAAAAAAAGTAAAGATCAAGCAGTAGAAGAAGCAAAACCAAATTCAATTTTCAAAAGTTGCGGTAAAGTGAGACAGAGAGATCTCAAGGTGAGATTGAGACAGAATTTCCTCAATTCTCAACACCCAAGGTTTAAGACAAGCGTAAATGAAATTGAAAACAAGAAAACTAAGAGGAAGAGAATTCAATTCTCCTTCCCCAAGACTCAGAATCTCAAAATAACTCCCAACCAAAAGCTCTCCAAAACTACCCAGCAAAACTAAAAGGAAAAGCTCTCGAAAAACTTAAATTCTAAGCTATTTATACACTTTCTTCAAATGATCTTCAAGCCTTGAATTGGGCCCTTGCTCTTGATGGAATTGGGTTGACACAAGCCTCTGTTGATTGCCCTTGGAGTTGGAAAGAAACCCACTTGTGAACCGGGTCAGAACCGGGCCATGAACCATTAAAGCTTGAGTCAAAGTTTGAGGCAAACTTTGACTCAAGCTTTTTGTAGCAGATTGCCTCCCGTGCTGTTATCCACGTTTGGCTCAAAGTTTGAGGTCAAACTTGAGCTCAAACGTGGATCCTCCCTTGCATGTCCTTTGGCCAACGTTTGGCCCAACGTTTGAGGCAAACGTTGGCGCAAACGTGGCTCAATCAAGCCTTCAATCAGGGACTCTTCTTCATACTCAAATGGCGCCAACGTTTGACCTCAAAGTTTGAGGCAAACGTTGGCGCAAGCTTTTTTCTCCCTAGGTCTTCTTTTTGTGACGCCAACGTTTGACTCAAAGTTTGAGGCAAACGTTGGCGCAAGCTTTTGATGCCTCCAGGGTGAAGTCAAGCTCTTCCTCACGTTTGAGCTAAAGTTTGAGGCAAACTTTGGCTCAAGCTTTTTGTCCTCTCTTGCTCTTTGCCATTCCTTCTTTCTTCAACCCTCTTCAAAACTCTTTTCACCTATCATCAATCAATCAAAAACATCAAAGCTATGCTCAAAATCATGAGATTGTTTCTCTTTCATAATATATGACAATTATAGCACAAAATCTCATGAAAATGCATTAATTTATCCATGGTTGATTGGATCAAAGGAAACATGAAATTCTACCCAATTGGCTTACTTATGGCTTAAGAAAGTGCATAAAATCTATTGAAAACAAAAGAAAAAGACTAGTGAAACTAGGCTAAGATGACTTGTCATCACAACACCAAACATAAAGCTTGCTTGTCCCCAAGCAAGAAAAGAATTATGCTCAAAGGTTCTTTCAATTAGAATGGATTTGAAGAATTACATGTACTATCCTGTGAGTGAAGTGATTAAGTGACAGTGGGGTGAACTCTAAATTATATGCTCATGCAAGGGCTTCAGTGCTTACTAGTCCGTACATCTTGGGAGTCTTAGGTCTTAGAACTTTCATCCAAATAATATCATGGAGATCTCTCTATAGGTAATCACCTTGAAGCAGCTTATAGTTTCTGTGCTTTGGCCTTGACTCTAAGTGTCATGTCTCAAAGCGGCTCTTTAGATAAGCTTTCAATCAATACTCCTAAACTAGTTGGTTTTAAGGTATTAGGTGTTGAAGCACCCCTTAGGATTTACTTGCTCAAGCCTCTCTCTTTGACACAGTTCGACCACAAGCATTTACTAGGATAATAACTCTTTAAGTTTTTGTTTCTTTCTTCTTTTCTGCCTAGTAATTAATGCTCAGAGCCTTGGGCCATGTTCTCCTTGTTTTTATATCTTCTTTATTTTCTTTTGTTTGCTGTTTCTTGGATCAATAAATGTTCGAAAATCTCTACGATACTTCTTTGAACTCTATGTTCTGCCTATGGGCTCCCATGCAAGTTTTCATAAGCATGCAACCTCAATGCATAATCATACAACTAGAACCACCACTTCTCCTAATCTTTTGCTTGCCTCAAAATTGTTTAATTCCTCAATCCTTCTTTTCAAAGAACTTTCATGTGATGCATTTTTGAAATATTGAGTGCAAACAAGTTTGGAGAGTACAGGGTTGTAAATGATCAAGCATCTTGATTATTGAATTGCAGAAAAATTATACTAGACAGAAGGACAGATAGGGGTATAATATCACTTTCAATCATAGCAGTGATGCAAACTAATCACTTAACAATACAACCTTTTGAAGTTTGCTTGCTTTACTCCTCATCATCATCATTGCTGGTCTTTATCTTCCTTTTTCCTCTTTTTGGTTGACGATGCCTAATTCTTCCAAAAGCTTGTATGATCCCCTGCAATGATATTGAAAGTTGCTTGTTCCCAAGCACTTGAAAAATGGTTAGCATGCATGAGTTATTTGTGGGCTTTTGAACTTACTTTGGTGTGGGAACACCAAACTTAGTACCTTGCCAATGGTCCTTGTGCATCAAATTAACCAGATGTAAAACTCTTTTTCTTTGCTAAAAGTAATAAAACTGAAAACTAGGGAACAGCAAAATAGTTAACTAGTTTATTTAAATGCTTGAAGCTAGCATTATGCAGAAGGTGAGAATATATTTTATGATGGGATTTTGGTGGGACACCAAACTTAGAATCCTTCATTCTCCCGTAGATTGTTTTGGTGTGCAACACCAAACTTAGCTTCTTGCAATATAAATAAAACTAATTAACCTTTTTATTGAAATAGATATGAAAAGAAAGTTACCTCTAGTTGGGTTGCCTCCCAACAAGCGCTCTTTTATTGTCACTAGCTTGACATCCTCTGTGCTTGTTTAGTTCAGATTCTGAACTTCTTTTTCCTTGTCCCATTGTCCTCCTAAGTAAGGCTTTGCTCTGTGATGCTCATCCTGGATGAGTGATTCTTTTCCCATAGCCCTCTTCTCACTCATTTCTGTAAGGTGCTTAGCCAGTTATTGCATTTGCTTCTCAATTCTTCTGATTGAGGCTTCCTGGTTCTTCGTTGTCTCTTCTTGGTGCTTCATCATTCTCTCTATTAAGATCTCCAAGTTGGTGATCCTTTGAGAGTCTTGTGAGATTGGTTGGTTGTTGGGTGTTGTGGGTTGGAAGGGTGGGTGTTGTGATGGTATGTAATGATTGTTGTGGGTATGGTGATGTTTTTGTTAGTTTGTGAAGTTGGGATTGTTGTAATTGAGACCCCTTTGTCCTTGATTTTGATGCTCGCTCCTCCTCCAGTTGGAATGAGTTTTCCAGGGTGGGTTGTACACATCACCTTGAGACTTGTGTTGGAACATACTTGCGGTATTGTTTGGATAGTGTAATCGCTTATAACTATGTTGCTCATGGTTAATTGCTCCAAAACCTTGTTCAGGTTGATTCCAACCGTGTGAGTTTTGAGTTAGGTTGTATGCATGTACTACAGCAGTTTGCAGCTCATTGATTTTTCTGACCATCATCTCTAGTTGTTGCAGAGTCTGCTGATGCATCTGCTTGTTTTGGTTCATGACTGCACTGACACCTTCAATTTCCACCACTCCCTTCTCTTGTGTGAATGGTTACATTTCTGCCTCTGGTTTACCAATTCCCTGAGGTGGTTTCAACTTGGCCAGGAGTTCACTCATTAGTTTTTCCCATCCGATGATGCTTCCTTGTGGGAAAGCTTCAAACCATTGAACCACATCGTTCATAGTGATGAGTGGGTGCTTCAAATTATGGGTTGCATTGTTATCTAAGGTGGGGACATTACTCCGATAATTACTGGAATTCGTTGAGTTCTCCTCCATGATCTGCACAATCATAAACAGTCCAAATGAAGATAGAGTATATTCATGCCAGAATATGATTGGATGATTAGTTGACACAATGTGTCAAACAGTTGATAAACTTGAAAGATTAATAGAAGAAAATTGCATCTCTCGTATATTCAATAAGCACAAGCATGAGAATCACACAAAGCCAGAGATTACCAAGAAAACTTCACTCTATTGCTAAAGTGAAGTTTCAGTTAGCTCAGGCAAAAATTCAAACAGTTAGTGGGTTAATTAAAAGTTAAAGAAACAGAAAAGAAAAAGTTCTTGATCTAAATCTCCACTTCACTTAATCATTGTCAATCTATTTCAATCCCCGACAACGGCGCCAAAAACTTAATGTGTGGAAAACGATCCAACACAAAACTCACCGGCAAGTGTATCGGGTCGCATCAAGTAATAATAACTCACGTGAGTGAGGTCGATCCCACAGGGATTGAAGGATTGAGCAATTTTAGTTTAGTGGTTGATTTAGTCAAGCGAATCAAGTGTTGAGTTGAGTGATTTGTGATTACAGAAGCTAAATTGCTTTAAATGTAAAGGGAGAGGGGTAGATTGCAAGAAATTAAAGAGCAAAGAAAGTAAATAAGCTGAATCTTAAAGAACAAGTAATGTAAATTGCAGAAACTTAGATTGCAAGAAATATAAATGGCTGAATCTTAAAGTGCAAGAAATGTAAATTGCTTGAATTATAAAAGGAGTTGGGAATTGGGATTGCAGAAATTAAACAAGGAAAAGTAAATTGCAACAAGCAGGGAAGTAAAAGATGAATTTAATTGCAGTAGATCTCAAACAGAAAATGTAAATTGCTTGAAGAAGCGTTCAACAGAGAAATCAAAAGGAAATTTCAGATCTCAGGACTCAAGAGACTCGATAACCAAGTCTAGATCTCAATGCCTTCCTAGATCCAAATTTAGAATTCAATTGCAAAAAAAGTAAAGATCAAGCAGTAGAAGAAGCAAAACCAAATTCAATTTTCAAAAGTTGCGGTAAAGTGAGACAGAGAGATCTCAAGGTGAGATTGAGACAGAATTTTCTCAATTCTCAACACCCAAGATTTAAGACAAGCGTAAATGAAATTGAAAACAAGAAAACTAAGAGGAAGAGAATTCAATTCTCCTTCCCCAAGACTCAGAATCTCAAAATAACTCCCAACCAAAAGCTCTCCAAAACTACCCAGCAAAACTAAAAGGAAAAGCTCTCGAAAAACTTAAATTCTAAGCTATTTATACACTCTCTTCAAATGATCTTCAAGCCTTGAATTGGGCCCTTGCTCTTGATGGAATTAGGTTGACAGAAGCCTCTGTTGATTGCCCTTGGAGTTGGAAAGAAACCCACTTGTGAACCGGGTCAGAACCGGGCCATGAACCATTAAAGCTTGAGTCAAAGTTTGAGGCAAACTTTGACTCAAAATTTTTGTAGCAGATTGCCTCCCGTGCTGTCATCCACGTTTGGCTCAAAGTTTGAGATCAAACTTGAGCTCAAACGTGGATCCTCCCTTGCATGTCCTTTGGCCAACGTTTGGCCCAACGTTTGAGGCAAACGTTGGCGCAAACGTGGCTCAATCAAGCCTTCAATCAGGGACTCTTCTCCATACTCAAATGGCGCCAACGTTTGACCTCAAAGTTTGAGGCAAACGTTGGCGCAAGCATTTTGCTCCCTGGGTCTTCTTTTTGTGGCACCAACGTTTGACTCAAAGTTTGAGGCAAACGTTGGCGCAAGCTTTTGATGCCTCCAGGGTGAAGTCAAGCTCTTCCTCACGTTTGAGCTAAAGTTTGAGGCAAACTTTGGCTCAAGCTTTTTGTCCTCTCTTGCTCTTTGCCATTCCTTCTTTCTTCAACCCTCTTCAAAACTCTTTTCACCTATTATCAATCAATCAAAAACATCAAAGCTATGCTCATAATCATGAGATTGTTTCTCTTTCATAATATATGACAATTATAGCACAAAATCTCATGAAAATGCATTAATTTATCCATGGTTGATTGAATCAAAGGAAACATGAAATTCTACCCAATTGGCTTACTTATGGCTCAAGAAAGTGCATAAAATCTATTGAAAACAAAAGAAAAAGACTAGTGAAACTAGGCTAAGATGAATAGTCATCACAACACCAAACTTAAAGCTTGCTTGTCCCCAAGCAAGAAAAGAATTATTTAGAAGAAAGAATGAAATGGAAGAAGATGTTTATGCTAGCAGAGTATTATTGGTAGCTCATGGGATTCTATGTAGATATGTAAATACTCACTTCTTATTGACATTTAGGCCTAGAAAGTCTCCTCCAAGCATCAAGCAACACACTGCTATGACCTCTCATTATTCCTTTGTCCTTGATTATTATTTTTTTCTATAAGCTTTAGTTCAGTGTCATGTGTAACAAGCTCTTTTCTTTCTTTATGCTTGACACATTATTCTCTATAGACACTTGGCTCACATTCCTTCTTAGAACATTGATGCCCAGCACCTCTTTGGGTTACTAAATGCCTTGTAGTTAGGTTGCTCTTGATAGTGGACTTTCAGTTGATGATCCCGGGTTAGTTAACCCAAGGCACCAAGTGTTGATGCACTCCAAAGAACTTAATAATCCAAGCAGATCCTAGTACAAAGATACCACAGGCATATATTCTAAGGTTCAAGCTATTGGTGTCTAGCTTTGTTTCTTTTTTTTTTCTTTTGTTCTGTTGCCACTTTTGGCTTTTTCTTTTCTCTTTTTGTTTTTCTTTTCAACCAAGGACTTTTATTTGATTGAGATTCATAGACAGTGAGCTACTTTCTACTTAAAAGGAGACAGTCTAGTTCTTTTATTCACTAAAAGTGAGCTATCATACAATCATACATACATACCACCACTTATTATTATTGTACTCCCAGCTAACAAAGAACTATCTCACTTCACATTTCAAACATTTCTTTTATTGGATTAAAGATGCAAGGGACAAAGCATGCATTTAGTTAACTGAAAGTAAACACACAAGCACACACTTAGATTAGCTTACTTATTTTAAGAAAAACAAACATAATGCAAAGACTACTAACTAAAATGACTACTAAAGATGCAAAGACTGCTTTAAACAGATAGGATGCATGCTTTTTCTTTGTAGTGATGAACAAGGAGCAGGTCTACCTTTCATTTATCATGCTTTTTCTTTCTTCTTTCATTTGCTTGGTTGCTGGTGTTCCCTATGTCCATGTCTGTTGTCTGTTGACCCCGCCAGAACCCAGCTTTATTCATCGTCTCTTCTACTCTATCTTCAAGCCTCATAGCATTGCTTACTTCTATCTCACTTTTCCCTTTGAAGTACTCATCGAAAGTTGGAAACGCTGGATCCATGTTGTGCAGATGCTCTCCAATGTAGTTCAATTTAATTTGACTATTTATGTTGTAGTCAGCTTGGACTTCATATCTTGCATCTTGAAGGGCTGTGAATTCCTTGAGAGCCCTCATATTTTCAGCTTGCATTTGTGCCAACTTTCCAAATGATTCGTGGGATTGAAAAGCATGCTCTTCTTGCATCACGAGGAATTTTGACTCAAACTCACTTTGTTGGTTCATCATTTTCAGCTGCCATTCCTCTTGCTCTTGTTGGTGTTTCACGTATTGTGAATGGTACTCTTCTTGCCTTTCTTGAATTCTCATGTACTGTTGTGATAATCTCCCAATTGCTTCCTGTATCTGAGTCATGTCCAGATTGTTATATGGTTGGATGTGTTGCTGTTCTTCTTCCTCTTGTGACTCTTCTTCCTCCATTGGTTCATCTCTTTGCCTTCTTCTTTGTGGTCTTCAGCTCTGCTGTGCTTCAGTAACAATCATCATTCTTTCAATGGTTATAGGCATGCCTGGGTTCAACCATGTTGGGTTCTCGTCCTCCATTGGCACTCTAGCTCTTGCGCACAACCGCATAATGGTGCTTGGGTAGTATAACCAAGACCCGGCCGAGTTCTTCTCTGTAAGTTTTTGAATATCCTTTGCAAGGATTTCATGAACCTTCACCTCTCCTCCCACCATGATGCAATGCAACATAACAGCTCTCTTCCTGTTGACTTCCAAAGTGTTTACTGTACCCATAATTGATCTTTTCAATAGCTCATACCACCCCTTTGCTTCAGGGATGAGATCTCCTCTCCTCAGGTATTTGTGTTTGTTTTGGCATCTCCTTCCCACTCTGAGTTCACCACACAAATATCGCTAGCAATTTCATCATAATCCGGATCTCCACTTACCCTTTGGTGGTATTCCGGCTCATCAAAGTGGGCTGTTCTTAGTCCCAAGACTTTTTTGATGGCATTTGAACTAAAATCTACTTCCATTCCCTGTACATAGCTCTTGTACGTTGGGGCTTCATTCATGTTAATCCTTGAGACGTTGGCATAGAACTCTCTTATGATGTTTGTATTGATCCGGGTGATTGGTGAGGTGAGTTCTTCCCATTTCCTCTTTCTAATCTTGTCCTTCATTTCTTGGCACCCTTCATCTGGTAGCATGAGTGGAACCTCTGGATATATCTTCTTCTTATTCATCCATTCAAGTTGTAATTGATGGTACCAAGATCTAAATCTCCATCGGTCATATTCCGGTGTACTCTCTTCCACCGCGGGCTCTTTTCCTTTTCTTCGTTTGGTTCTTGAGGAAGATGCCATGATCACTTGATTGGTTGATCTTCTTGAGGTTAGAGGGAGTGTGAAGAAAGTTGGAGATTTTGATGTGTTTTTGGAAAAGAAAATATTTGAGGCTGAGCTTATATGATGAAGAATGATGAAGGAAATGGAGTTTGAATGGTTGGAGTGCAGGGAGTGTGCAACTTCTTCGTTTATGTTCATGGCTTGAAGGTGGTGTTTTATAATCACTTAATTGAACAATGGAGGGTTGGGATGCAATTGGATACTTTGCAAATCAAAGGTGTGCATGTAAGGTTGAATGAGGACAAAACTTGCTTCTTCAAGGGTCTTCAACGTGCTCATTCCAAAGGGTGTGCAGATTCACTTTTTGAAGCATGTGATGGGATTTTGTCCTCATGCTATGCTCCCCCTTGTCTTGTCTCTTTCATTGAGTATTCTTTGACCACCTAACCATCACAACAAGACAACAAAGATAAACATTATCAAACTGTGGCAAGAAAGCTTATTAAACAACTATGTGAACTCTCATTCCTTATATCCATTTTAACCGTGACTTTTCCTCTTTTTTTTTCTTGGAGGACACCAAACTTAATGTTTGGTCATATAGTCTAAAATGTTTCTTCCTCCAACTAGTGTTCTTGAAATCTCAATGTCACTCTTGGTTAAATATTTATAAGAAATGCTTTTATTATAAATTTTTTTTTCTTTTTTTTTTCCATGAAGAATCAATTGTCTCCCTTAATTATTGCATCAAGGTTTGATGAACACCAAACTTGTCTCTTGTTAAGGGGTAAATGTAGAATGCCAGCAGTTGATCACAAGTGATGCCTTCATCACAGAATATAATTCCTTTTTAATTGTAAAGTCCTAGAAGGTAACAACGTATGATCATCGGTGCATGATTTTAATTTCATGAATAAGAAATGATCTTCCGAAAACATCTACATATGCAGACACCAAACTTAATGTTTGGTCATATACTTCATCAGGATGACTAAGCATATGGTCTAAGAGTGATTGAAAAACTGATTTGGTGTACTTGAAGGTACACCAAACTTAGAAGTCTTGGCATATGTTTCAAAACAGTGCATGCATTCATTAAGTACGTTCATGAAAAAGGAAATCATGCTAGGGTGATCATAGCTTATTAAATTTAAAATGACAGAAATCTTAAATCATGGGTTGCCTCCCATGGAGCGCTCTTTTATTATCACTAGCTTGACACTGGGACTTTCTTTTATGGTGGTTGATGATTGTAGTGCCTCAACTTGTCCCCCCTGACTGTGATCCTCCTCTTTGTTCCTTGGTGTTCAATTTCAGCATGCTCTAATGAGAGTATATTGCTGACAGTGTAGTAA
Organism: Arachis hypogaea; assembly: GCF_003086295.3. NCBI lineage: Eukaryota > Viridiplantae > Streptophyta > Magnoliopsida > Fabales > Fabaceae > Arachis > Arachis hypogaea. The sequence continues at coordinate 114,574,820 of NC_092046.1, forward strand.
TCATCAGTCTGTTGGCTTGCTCCCAGTTGTTGATAGTTCAATTGCACTTTATCACCTTTGGAAAGCCCTTCTGTTGGAATCTTTCTGTTCTTCCAACCCCTTTTTGTTTTGTTTCTGTGTTTCCTCCTTTCTTTTGTTGATCTTTCTTCTTTGGCCGTAGGTTTACCTTGAAGATTTCTCTTCTTAGTGGCTAACACTACAATGTCCTCTTGAACTTCTTCATTATTTTGCACAGTCTCTTTCTCTTTTTGACTTGTTGTATCATCTATCTCTTGCTTGGGAGGGCAGTTGTTGTCTGTCTTGTTGATTCCCTCTTTCCATTGTAGATTTTCTTTGTCATTTTCTGTACCATCCTTCTTTTTATGATTGAACTGTGTTTCTGGCAGTACACTCAGAGTGATACTCTCATCATGCATCCTGAGGGTTAATTCTCCTTGCTCTACATCTATGATGGCTCTTGCAGTGGCTAAAAATGGCCTTCCCAAGATGATTGAATTGTTTTTTTCTTCTTCAGTGTTCAATATTACAAAGTACGCAGGAAAAATGAACTTGTCAACCTTAACTAAAAGGTTTTCAATCACTCCTTTGGGATATACTACTGACTGGTCCACCAATTCTAAGGACATCTGTATTGGTTTCACCTCCCCTATGCCAAGCTTTTTCACTAAGGATGATGGAATTAAATTTATGCTTGCTCCTAAGTCACACATCCCCTTGTTGATAAGTAGATTTCCAATGGTGCAAGGTAGGAAGAAACCTCCAGGGTCTTCCACTTTGGGGGGAAGTCCTTTTCTGATGAGTGTACTGTATTCTTCAGTGAGAAGCACAGTTTCCTTCTCTTGCCAACCCCTCTTATTGTTGATAAGTTCTTTTAAGAACTTTGCATACAGGGGCATTTGCTCAAGTGCTTCAGCTAAGGGAATATTGATCTCCAACTTCTTGAAGATTTCAAGAAATTTCGGGAAGTGTTGGTCCTTAGTCTCTTTGTTGAACCTCTGGGGATATGGCAGTGGAGGTGTAATGCTCTTCTCCGCTTGCTGCTGTCCTTGAATTGCTTCTTCTTTTCCCTTTTGTGAAGTGGTTGGTTGGTCTTCTTTCCTTCTTTGCTTCTCAGTGCTCTTGTTTGGCATCACATCTTGATCATTGGCTTCCTCTGCCTGTGTTGGCTTTTCCTCCTCTATGGGCCTTTTGCTATTCTCCACTTGCTTCTTTGTGGTGTCATTGTTGCTCATCAATGTTCTCCCACTTCTTAACTGTATCGCCTTGCACTCTTCCTTAGGATTTGGAATTGTGTCACTTGGTAGGGAACTTGATGGTCTTTCTGTTGCAAGGTGTTTAGAGAGCTAGCCAATTTACCTCTCCATATTCTTCATAGAGGCTTCCTGGTTCTTCGTTGTCATTTCTTGGTGCTTCCATATTTTGTCTATCAAGGTTTCCAGGTTAGTGATTCTTTGAGATTCTGGTGATGTTTGTGGTGGGTTGTGAAATGTGGATGGTGGATGGTAGGCATTTTGGTTGGTGGGTTGGTTGTTGGATTGATAATGGTTGGAGTTGGGGTAGTTGTTTTGGGGTTTTCTATAAGGGTTTTGGTTAGTTTGCTGCTGGTTGTGATTTTGGTTGTTTCTTGAAGTGTTTTGATTTGAATTCCTCTGCCATGGTTGTTGGTTCTGGTTGTGATTGTCTCCCCATCTGAGGTTGCGGTAGTTCTTCCATGAAGGATTGTAAGTATCACCATAGACTTTATTTGGCCCAGAATTTTGGTTGTGCATGTACTGGACTTGTTCTTGCTGCTGCTCCTCTTGAGCTTCTTCATTTTGCCCCCATGTGGTTGATGGTTGGCTTGTGTTGACTGCTACAACTTGGAGGCTATCAATCCTCTTGGCCATTTGCTCAAATTGTTGCTGAATCTGCTGCTGCATCATTTTGTTTTGAGCTAGGATTGAGTCCACTCCTTCCAACTCCATCACTCCTTTCCTTTGTGAGGGTTGGCGTTGCCTTTGGTGAGCAAAGAAATACTGGTTGTTGGCCACCATATCAATGAGATTTTGGGCTTCCTCTGCAGTTTTTATTAGTTGTAAAGAGCCTCCTGCTGAATAATCCAAAGCCTCTTGAGATTTCAGTGTCAAGCCTTCATAGAAATTCTGCAATCTGTCCCACTCACTAAACATTCCCGGTGGACACTTCCTGATTAGAGCTTTGTATCGTTCCCATGCCTCATACAAGGGTTCAGCATCCATTTGAGTGAATGTTTGCACTTCAGTCTTCAATCTAATAACTCTTTGAGGTGGGTAGAACTTAGCAAGGAACTTGGTTACTAGATCATCCCAATTGTTGATGCTATCTCTTGGGAAGGATTTCAACCATTGAGTGGCTTTGTCTCTGAGAGAAAATGGAAATAGCAGTAGCTTGTAACTGTCAGGGTGCACACCATTGGTTTTGACAGTGTCACAAATCCTCAAGAAAGTGGACAAGTGTTGGTTAGGGTCTTCAAGTGGCCCTCCTCCATAAGAACAATTGTTTTGAACCAAGGTGATGAGTTGTGGCTTTAGTTCAAAGTTATTTGCATTAACATTTGGGGTAAGAATGCTACTCCCACAATGTCTAGGATCTGCACATGTGTAGGAAGCCAAAACTCTCCTCTGTGGTGGGTTATTGTTGTTATTGGCTGCCCCTTCAGCTCCATTTGGTGGATTTGTTAGGTGTTCCTCCATATCTTGGAACTCTTCTTCTGACTCCTCTTCTCCAACAATGTTTTTCCCTCTTTCAACTCTTCTTAATCTTCTGAGGGTTCTTTCGTCTTGTTCACAAAAAGTGGGTGTAATTCTCCTTATACCTGACATACAACCAAAGCATAAGAATCACACAACACCAGAAAGGCAATAACACTTCAATCCATGGCTGAAGTGAAATGTTAGTTAGCTTAAGCAAAAATTCAAACAGTTAGCATGTTAGTCAAAAGTTAAAGAAACAGAAAAGAAAAAGTGCTTGATCTAGACCACCACCTTACTTAATCATTGTCAATCTAATTCAATCCCCGGCAATGGTGCCAAAAACTTGATGTGTGGAAAACGATCCAACACAAAACTCACCGGCAAGTGTACCGGGTCGCATCAAGTAATAATAACTCACATGAGTGAGGACGATCCCACAGGGATTGAAGGATTGAGCAATTTTAGTTTAGTGGGTGATTTAGTCAGGCGAACAAGAGTTGATTTGAGTGATTTGTAATTGACAGAAGCTAAATTGCATGAATTGTAAATGGGGATGGGAAATTTGCAGGGAATTAAAGAGAACAGAAAATAAAAGTGCTGAATCTTAAAGAACAAGAAATTAAATGGCAGAAACGTAGAACGCAAGAAATGTAAATTGCAGAATCTTAGAGTGCAAGAAATGTAAATGGCTTGAATGGTAAATGGGTGGGGTGTGGGATTGCAAGAATTAAACAAAAGAACAGTAAATCTCAACACATGGAAGAGTAGAAGATGACTTGAATTAAACCGGATCTAGATTGGAAACGTAAATGAACTTGAAAAGCATTCAACAGAGAAAATAAAATGATGGCTCCAGATCTCAGGACCCAAGAGACTAGATAACCAAGTCTAGATCTCAATGCCTTCCTAGATCCAAATTTAGAATTCAATTGCAAGAAAAGTAAAGATCAAGCAGTAGAAGAAGCAAAACCAAATTCAATTTCCAAAAGTTACAGTAAAGTGAGACAGAGAGATCTCAAGGTGAGATTGAGACAGAATTTCCTCAATTATCAACACCCAAGATTCAAGACAAATGTAAATGAAATTTAAAACAAGAAAACTAAGAGGAAGAGAATTCAATTCCCCTTCCCCAAGACTCAGAACCTCAAAATAACTTCTAACCAAAAGCTCTCCAAAATTACTCAGCAAAACTAAAAGGAAAATCTCCCCCAAAAACATAAATTCTAAGCTATTTATACACTCTCTTCAAATGATCTTCAAGCCTTGAATTGGGCCCTTGCTCTTGATGGAATTGGGTTGACAAAAGCCTCTGTTGATTTCTCTTGAAGTTGGAAAGAAACCCACTTGTGAACTGGGCCATGAACCATTTAAGCTTGAGTCAAAGTTTGAGGCAAACTTTGACTCAAGCTTTTTTTAGCAGCTAGCCCTTTGTGCTGCCATCCACGTTTGGCTCAAAGTTTGAGGTCAAACTTGAGCTCAAACGTGGCTCCTCCCTTGTGTCTCTTTTGGCCAATGTTTGGCCCAACGTTTGAGGTAAACGTTGGCGCAAATGTGGCTCAATTAAACCTTCAGTCAGGGACTCTTCTTCATGCTAAAATGGCGCCAACGTTTGACCTCAAGTTTGAGGCAAACGTTGGCGCAAGCTTTTTGCTTCCCTGGGTGAGATTTTTGCAAGCCAACGTTTGACCTCAAGTTTGAGGCAAACGTTGGCGCAAGCTTTTTGCTTCCCTGGGTGAGATTTTTGCAAGCCAACATTTGACCTCAAGTTTGAGGCAAATATTGGCGCAAGCTTTTGGCTTCCCTGGGTGATGTTTTGCTTCTCCTCACGTTTGAGCTTAAGTTTGAGGCAAACTTTAGCTCAAACGTGAGTCCTCATTCTTGCCCTTGCCATCTTCTTTTCTTCAACCTTCTTCAAAGCTTTTTCACCTATCATCAATCAATCAAAAGTATCAAAGCTATGCTCAAAATCATGAGATTGTTTCTCTTTCATAATATATGACAATTATAGCACAAAATCTCATGAAAATGCATCAATTTATCCAAGGTTGATTGAATCAAAGGAAACATGAAATTCTACCCAATTGGCTTACTTATGGCTCAAGAAAGTGCATAAAATCAATTGAAAACAAAAGAAAAAGACTAGTGAAACTAGGCTAAGATGACTTGTCATCACAACACCAAACTTAAAGCTTGCATGTCCCCAAGCAAGTACTGAGTTTATTGAGAAGAAAGAATGAAATGGAAGAGGATGTTTATGCTAGCAGAGTATTATTGGTAGCTCATGAGGTTTTATGTAGATATGTAAATACTCACTTCTTATTGACATTTAGGCCTAGAAAGTCTCATCCAAGCATCAAGCAACACACTGCTATGACCTCTCATTATTCCTTTGTCCTTGGTTACTATTTTTCTATAAGCTTTAGTTCAGTGTCATGTGTAACAAGCTCTTTTCTTTATTTATGCTTGACACATTATTCACTATAGACACTTGGCTCGCATTCCTTCTTAGAACATTGATGCCCAGCACCTCTTTGGGTTACTAAATGCCTTGTAGTTAGGTTGCTTTTGATAGTGGACTTTCAGTTGATAATCCTGGATTAGTTAACCCAAGTTACCAAGTGTTGATGCACTCCAAAGAACTTAATAATCCAAGTAGATCCTAGTACAAAGACACCACAGGCATATATTCTAAGGTTCAAGCTATTGGTGTCTAGCTTTATTTCTTTTTTTCTTTTGTTCTGTTGCCACCTTTGGCTTTTTCTTTTCTCTTTTTGTTTTTCTTTTTAACCAAGGATTTTTATTTGATTCAGATTCATAGACAGTGAGCTATTTTCTACTTAGAAGGATAACAGTCTAGTCCTTTTATTCACTAAAAGTGAGCTACCACACAATCACACATACATGCCAACACTTACTATTATTTGACTTCTAGCTAGCAATGAACCATCTTACTTCATGTTTCAAACATTTTATTTATTGAATTAAAAAGATACAGGGGACAGAGCATGCATTTAGTTAAGTGAAAGTAAACACACAAGCACACACTTAGACTAGCTTATTTATTGCAAAGAATGATTCTGCTTGTACTAGATGAACACTTTAGCAAGTCATAAGTCAAAGCATTTCTCAACCGCAAGAGTTAAGTATAGATACAACCTATTGGTTTGCAGTTCTTTTGTTCTTCCTTCTGTTGTGCCCCTTTTGAGTTGTGGTGCATAATGTCTTCAAATGGTGGTTAGTTCCCTGCACAATTCTCAAAGGTTGCTTGCTTCTCAAGCCCTTAGGTGACTGGTTAGTATGCATGAATTGAGTGTGGCTTTTGGATTTAATTTGGTGTGGGAACACCAAACTTAATTCCTTGCCACTTCCTCTGATGCAACAGGTTAACTATATGTAAAATCTTGTGTCCTTGCTAAAGGTTATGGAGTTAAAACTAGAAAGCAGTTAAGTAGTTGAATAATCTGTTTGATTGCTTGGAGCTAGTATTGTGCAGGAAGTGAGAATGTGCTTTTAAATGAGGTTTTGGTGGAACACCAAACTTAGAATCCTTCATTCTCCCTTAAATTGTTTTGGTGTGCAACACCAAACTTAGCTTCTTGCAATGCATACCAATTATTCAACATTTTTATTGAAAAGGCTATGAAAAGAAAACTACCTCAGGTTGGGTTGTCTCCCAACAAGCGCTCTTTTAATGTCACTAGCTTGACACTGGGGCTTTCTTTTATGGTGGTTGATGATTGTAGTGCCTCAACTTGTCCGCCCTGACTGTGATCCTCTTCTTTGTTCCTTGATGTTCAATTTCAGCATGCTCTAATGAGAGTATATTGCTGACAGTGTAGTAATCATCAGTCTGTTGGCTTGTTCCCAGTTGTTGATAGATCAATTGCACTTTATCACCTTTGGAAAGCCCTTCTGTTGGAATCTTTTTGTTCTTCCAACCCCTTTTTGTTTTGTTCTTGTGTTTCTTCCTTCCTTTTGTTGACCTTTCTTCTTTGGCCGCAGGTTTACCTTAGAGATTTCTCTTCTTAGTGGCTAACACTACAATGTCCTCTTGAGCTTCTTCATTATTTTGCACAGTCTCTTTCTCTTTTTGACTTGTTGTATCATCTATCTCTTGCTTGGGAGGGTAGCTGTTGTCTGTCTTATTGATTCCCTCCTTCCATTGTAGATTTTCTTTGTCATTTTCTGTACCATCCTTCTTTTTATGATTGAACTGTATTTCTGGCAGTACACTCAGAGTGACACTCTCATCATGCATCCTGAGGGTTAATTCTCCTTGCTCTACATCTATGATGGCTCTTGCAGTGGCTAAAAATGGCCTTCCCAAGATGATTGAATTGTTTTCTTCTTCTTCAGTGTTCAATATTACAAAGTCCGCAGGAAAAATGAACTTGTCAACCTTAACTAAAAGGTTTTCAATCACTCCTTTGGGATATACTACTGACTGGTCCACCAATTCTAAGGACATCTGTATTGGTTTCACCTCTCCTATACCAAGCTTTTTCACTAAGGATGATGGAATTAAATTTATACTTGCTCCTAAGTCACACATCCCCTTGTTGATAAGTAGATTTCCAATGGTGCAAGGTAGGAAGAAACCTCCAGGGTCTTCCACTTTGGGGGGAAGTCCTTTTCTGATGAGTGTACTACATTCTTCAGTGAGAAGCACAGTTTCCTTCTCTTGCCAACTCCTCTTCTTGTTGATAAGTTCTTTTAAGAACTTTGCACACAGGGGCATTTGCTCAAGTGCTTCAGCTAAGGGAATATTGATCTCTAGTTTCTTGAAAGTCTCAAGGAACTTATGAAAATGATGGTCCTTAATCTCTTTGCTGAACCTCTGGGGATATGGCAGTGGAGGTGTAATGCTCTTTTTCACTTACTGCTGTCCTTGAATTGCTTCTTCTTCTCCCTTTTGTGAAGCGGTTGGTTGGTCTTCTTTCCTTCTTTGCTTCTCAGTGCTCTTGTTTGGCATCACATTTTGATCATTAGCTTCCTCTGTGTGTGTTGGCTTTTCCTCCTCTATTGGCCTTTTGCTATTCTCCACTTGTTTCTTTGTAGTGTCATTGTTGCTCATCAATGTTCTCCCACTTCTTAACTGTATCGCCTTGCACTCTTCCTTAGGATTTGAAATTGTGTCACTTGATAGGGAACTTGATGGTCTTTCTGTTGTAAGGTGTTTAGAGAGCTGGCCAATTTGCCTTTCCATATTCTTCATAGAGGCTTCCTGGTTCTTTGTTGTCATTTCCTGGTGCTTCATCATCTTTTCCATTAACATTTCCAGATTAGTGATCCTCTGAGAATCATGTGAAATTGCTTGGTTATGGGGTGTTGATGGTTGATGGTAAGTGTTTTGGTTGGTAGGTTGGTTATTGGATGGATAATGGTTAGAGTTTGGGAAGTTGTTTTGGGGTTTTCTGTAAGGGTTTTGGTTAGTTTGCTGTTAGTTGTGGTTTTGGTTGTTTCTTGAAGTGTTTTGATTTGAGTTCCTCTGCCATGGTTGTTGGTTTTGGTTGTGATTATCCCCCCATCTGAGGTTTGGATGGTTCTTCCAGGATGGATTGTAGGTGTCACCATACACCTCATTTGATCTTTGGTTATGCATATACTGCACTTGCTCTTGTTGTTGTTCTTCTTGGTTCTCCTCATTCTGCCCCCAAGGAGTTGTTGGTTGGCTTGTGGCACTCACTGATGCTACTTGTAGGCCATCAATTCTTTTGGCCATTTGCTCAAATTATTGTTGAATCTGCTACTGCATCATTTTGTTTTGAGCCAGAATTGAATCCACTCCTTCCAGCTCCATTACTCCTCTTCTTTGTGATGCTTGGCGTTGCCTTTGATGAGCAAAGAAATACTGGTTGTTAGCCACCATATCAATGAGGTTTTGAGCTTCCTCTGCAGTTTTCATCAGTTGCAATGATCCTCCAGCTGAGTGATCTAGTGCCTCTTGAGCCTTTAGAGTGAGCCCTTCATAGAAGTTCTGCAGCTTGTCCCACTCAGTGAACATCTCTGGTGGACATTTCCTCAGCAGCACTTTATATCTTTCCCATGCCTCATATAGATTTTCAGCATCCAATTGTGTGAATGTCTGCACCTCGGTCTTCAACCTAATGATCCTTTGAGGGGGTAAAATTTGGCAAGAAACTTGCTCACCAAATCATCCCAAGTGTTGATGCTTTCCTTCGGGAATGTTTCTAGCCATTGAGTAGCCTTGTCCCTGAGAGAGAATGGGAATAACAGCAGCTTGTATATGTCAGGGTATACTCCATTGCTTTTAACTATGTCACAAATCCTCAAGAAAGTGGATAGATGTTGGTTCGGGTCTTCCAATGGTCCTCCTCCAAAAGAGCAGTTGTTTTGGACCAATGTGATGAATTATGGCTTCAGTTCAAAGTTATTTGCATTGACATTAGGGGTAAGAATGCTGCTTCCACAATGTCTAGCATTTGTAAATGTATAGGAGGCCAGTACTCTCCTTTGTTGTGGGTTATTGTTAACCCCTCCTTCTGAATGGTTGGGATTAGATGGATCTCCTTCCATCTCATGATATTCTTCCTCAGATTCTTCCTCTCCAACAATGCCTTTCCCTCTTTCTGCTCTTCTTAATCTCCTGAGAGTTCTCTGGTCAGCTTCAGATAAAATAGGAGTGGCTCTCCCTATACCTGACATACAAACAAAACAAAAGAAACACACAACTAGTGACACTTCAATCTATTGCTAGAATGAAGTTTTAGTTAGCTTAAGCAAAAATTCAAACAGTTAGTGGGTTAGTCAAAAATTAAAGAAACAGAAAAGAAAACGTGCTTGATCTAGATCTCCACTTCACTTAATTTACAAAACAATAATAACAGAGGGTTCCAAGACCCTAAATAATTGAAAGTAAATTCAAATCACAGCAGCTCAAAACAATAATATTGTCCACCACAACTCATCACCTTGGTTCAAAACAATTGTTCTTATGGAGGAGGGCCACTTGAAGACCCTAACCAACACTTGTCCACCTTCTTGAGGATTTGTGACACTGTCAAAACCAATGGTGTGCACCCCGACAGTTACAAGCTACTGCTATTTCCATTTTCTCTCAGAGACAAAGCCACTCAATGGTTGGAATCCTTCCCAAGAGACAGCATTAACAATTGGGATGATCTAGTAACCAAGTTCCTTGCCAAGTTCTACCCACCTCAAAGAGTTATTAGATTGAAGACTGAAGTGCAAACATTCACTCAAATGGATGCTGAACCCTTGTATGAGGCATGGGAACGATACAAAGCTCTAATCAGGAAGTGTCCACCGGAAATGTTTAGTGAGTGGGACAGATTGCAAAATTTCTATGAAGGCTTGACACTGAAATCTCAAGAGGCTTTGGATTATTCAGCAGGAGGCTCTTTACAACTAATGAAAACTACAGAGGAAGCCCAAAATCTCATTGATATGGTGGCCAACAACCATTATTTCTTTGCTCACCAAAGACAACGCCAACCCTCACAAAGGAAAGGAGTGATGGATTTGGAAGGAGTGGACTCAATTCTAGCTCAAAACAAAATGATGCAGCAGCAGATTCAGCAACAATTTGAGCAAATGGCCAAAAGAATTGATGACCTACAAGTAGCAGCAGTGAATGCCACAAGCCAACCAACAACTCCTTGGGGGCAGAATGAGGAGAACCAAGAAGAACAACAGCAAGAATAAGTCCAGTACATGCATAACCAAAATTCTGGGCCAAATGAAGCCTATGGTGACACCTACAATCCATCCTGGAAGAACCACCCAAACCTCAGATGGGGGGATAATCACAACCAGAACTAACAACCATGGTAGAGGAACTCAAATCAAAACACTTCAAGAAACAACCAAAACCACAACCAGCAGCAAACTAACCAAAACCCTTACAGAAAACCCCAAAACAATTACCCCAACTCCAACCATTATCCATCCAATAACCAACCCACTAACCAAAACACTTACCATCAACCATCAACACCCCATAACCAAGCAATTTCACATGACTCTCAGAGAATCACCAACCTGGAAATGTTAATGGAAAAGATGATGAAGCACCAAGAAATAACAACGAAGAACCAGGAAGCCTCTATGAAGAATATGGAGAGGCAAATTGGCCAGCTCTCTAAACACCTTGCAACAGAAAGACCATCAAGTTCCCTACCAAGTGACACAATTCCAAATCCTAAGGAAGAGTGCAAGGCGATACAGTTAAGAAGTGGGAGAACATTGATGAGCAACAATGACACCACAAAGAAACAAGTGGAGAACAGCAAAAGGCCAATAGAGAAGGAAAAGCCAACACAGGCAGAGGAAGCCAATGATCAAGATGTGATGCCAAACAAGAGCACTGAGAAGCAAAGAAGGAAAGAAGACCAACCAACCACTTCACAAAAGGAAGAAGAAGAAGCGATTCAGGGACAGCAGCAAGTGGGAAAGAGCGTTACACCTCCACTGCCATACCCTTAGAGGTTCAGCAAAGAGACTAAGGACCAACACTTTCATAAGTTCCTTGAAACTTTCAAGAAGCTGGAGATCAACATTCCCTTGGCTGAAGCACTTGAGCAAATGCCCCTGTATGCCAAGTTCTTGAAGGAGCTTATCAACAAAAAGAGGAGTTGGCTTGAGAAGGAAACTGTGCTACTCACCGAGGAATGCAGTGCTGTGATTCAAAGGGGCATTCCACAAAAACTCAAGGATCCAGGAAGCTTTGTAGTCTCATGCACCATTGGCAGAATAGTTCTCAACAAAGCTCTCTATGACCTTAGTGCCAGTATCAACTTAATGCCTCTCTCAATGATGAGAAAGCTTGCCATAGAAGAACTTAAATCCACCAGGATGTCATTGGTCATGGCTGATAGATCAATCAAAACACCCAATGGAATTGTGGAGAACCTGTTGGTGAAGGTTGGGGAGTTTATTTTCCCAGCAGATTTTGTGATTTTGGATACTGAAGAGGAAGGAAACAATTTAATCATTTTGGGAAGGCCATTTCTAGCCACAGCAAGAGCCATCATTGATGTAGAAAAAGGAGAGATGATCTTCAGGGTCCACAATGAACAAATGGTCATAAACGTTTTCAAGTCAATGCAACACATTCCTGAGCAAGCGGATTATATGAGAGTGGATATGATAGAGAGCTTGGTGGAAGAAATGCTGGAAGATAATCCTCAAGAGACAATAGAGGAACAAGTAGCCGAGATTTCTATTGAACAAGAGGAAAAACAAGACAAGAAGGATGAAGTACGAAAACAAGAACTGAAGCCATTACCCACTCATCTCAAATATGCATTTCTGGGCACATCAGAGAGCTTCCCAGTAATCATCAATTCATCTTTGACAAAAAAAGAAGAAGGAGAACTTCTTGATGTACTCAAAGCTCACAAAGATGCTTTAGGATGGACCATTAACGACCTGAAAGGCATCAGCCCTGCAGTGTGTATGCATAAGATCCTTTTGGAGGACAACTCGAAACCAGTGGTTCAACCTCAAAGAAGGCTAAATCCCACAATGAAGGAAGTTGTCCAGAAGGAAGTAATGAAGTTATGGAATGTAGGGATAATCTTCCCAATATCTGATAGCTCATGGGTGAGCCCGGTCCAAGTTGTACCAAAGAAAGGAGGAATGACGGTCATCACCAATGAGAAGAATGAGTTAATCCCTACTAGAACAGTGACTGGGTGGAGGATGTGCATAGACTATAGAAGATTGAATGATGCCACCAGGAAAGATCATTTTCCTCTCCTATTCATTGATCAGATGCTGGAAAGATTGGCCGGCCATGCCTATTATTGCTTCTTGGACGGATATTCTGGGTACAATCAAATCGTAGTGGACCCCAAGGACCAAGAGAAGACTGCCTTCACATGTCCATTTGGAGTTTTTGCATACAGGAGGATGCCATTTGGGATATGCAATGCCCCAGCCACATTTCAGAGGTGTATGCTTTCCATTTTCTCCGATATGGTCGAAAAGTTTTTAGAGGTCTTCATGGATGACTTTTCTGTTTTTGGTGATAATTTCAACGCTTGCCTGAACCATCTAACTCTTGTCTTGAAACGGTGCCAAGAAACTAATTTGGTTTTGAACTGGGAGAAGTGCCATTTCCTGGTACCCGAGGGGATTGTTCTTGGTCATAAAGTTTCAAAAAAAGGGATAGAGGTTGACAAGGCAAAGGTTGAGATCATAGAAAAACTCCCTCCACCAACTAATGTGAAATCTGTTAGAAGTTTCTTGGGGCATGCAGGATTTTATAGAAGGTTTATCAAGGATTTCTCTAAGATAGCCAAACCTTTGAGTAATCTGCTGATGATTGATAATCCTTTTGTCTTTGATGAAACTTGCCAGAATGCCTTTGAAACTTTAAAAAACAGACTCACAACAGCACCAATCATCACACCCCCGAATTGGGAACTACCGTTTGAACTTATGTGTGATGCAAGTGACATTGCAATTGGTGCTGTACTTGGACAAAAGAAGGGAAACTTGCATCATGTCATATATTATGCAAGTAAGGTTTTGAATGAGGCTCAAAAAAATTACACCACAACAGAAAAGGAGTTGCTGGCTGTAGTTTATGCATTTGATAAGTTTAGATCATACTTGATAGGATCCAAAATTATAGTTTATACTGACCATGCTGCTCTTAAGTATTTAATGACAAAACAGGATGCTAAACCTAGACTCATCAGGTGGGTATTACTCCTATAAGAGTTTGAAATTGAAATTAAAGACAGGAAAGGCAGTGAAAATCAAGTTGCTGATCACTTGTCAAGGCTGCCACAAGAAACAATTCAAGAAGCATCTCATCCAGTGAATGAAAATTTTCCGGATGAACACCTCTTGCAGATTCAACAAGCTCCTTGGTTTGCAGACATTGCAAACTATAAGGTTGGAAGGAAAATCCCTAAGGAATTCACCAAGCAACAAACAAAGAAATTGCTCAATAAAGTAAAGAAATTTCTATCGGATGAACCATTTTTATTCAGAAGGTGTTCAAATGGAGTGATAAGGAAATGTGTCCCTGAGAGTGAAATGAGCAACATTTTGTGGCACTGTCATGGCTTTGCCTATGGAGGACATTTTGGACCTGAAAGAACAGTAGCCAAGGTGCTTCAAAGTGGATTTTATTGGCCGACCATCTTTAAGGATTCCAGAGAGTTTGTTCATCAATGTAACGAATGCCAAAAAGCTGGGGGTTTGACAAGAAGGAATGAGATGCCTCAAAACTATATCTTGGAAGTAGAGCTGTTTGATCTTTGGGGTATTGATTTCATGGGCCCATTCCCTCCATCTTACTCTTTCAAGTACATCTTGGTAGCAGTAGAATATGTTTCAAAATGGGTGGAAGCCATAGCCACAACCACGTGTGATGCACAAATTGTCCTTCAATTTTTAAAGAAACACATATTCACTAGGTATGGAGTACCTAGGGGACTGGTGAGTGATGGTGGTGGTCACTTTTGCAATAAACAGATGGAAAAACTACTTCATAAGTATGGAGTGATACATAAAGTGGCTACACCTTATCACCCACAGACCAATGGTCAGGCAGAACTTGCCAATAGGGAGCTGAAGAGGATTTTGGAGAAGACAGTAGGGGCTACTAGAAAGGATTGGGCTAGAAAGCTAGAAGATGCACTTTGGGCATACAGGACGGCATTCAAGACACCTATTGGGAAATCTCCCTTTCAACTACTGTATGGCAAATCTTGTCACCTCCCTGTAGAGCTTGAACTTAAAGCTTTTTGGGCCACTAAACTCCTCAACCTTGATTCCCAGGCTGCAGGAGAGAAAAGGTTGTTACAACTAAATGAGTTGGATGAATTCAGGCTAGAAGCTTATGAGAGTGCTCAGATACATAAGGAGAGAGCCAAGAGGTGGCATGATAAGAAGATCATAAAGAAGGAGTTCAAGCCAGGACAGTAAGTACTCCTGTATAACTCAAGGCTTAAAATCTTCCCTGGCAAACTTAAGTCTAAGTGGACTGGCCCATATTTGGTGACAAAGGTTTTTCCTTATGGAAGCCTTGAATTGCAAGATGAAGCAACAAAGAGTCATTTCATAGCAAATGGTCACAGAGCAAAGCCCTACCTAGGAGGACAATGGGACAAGGAGAAGGAAGTCCAGAATCTGAGCTGAACAAGCATAGAGAATGTCAAGCTAATGACAATAAAGAAGCGCTTGTTGGGAGGCAACCCAACCTGAGGTAATTGTTTTCATAGCTTTTTCAATAAAAATGTTGAATAATTAAGTATGTATTGCAAGGAGCTAAGTTTGGTGTTGTACACCAAAACAATTTAAAGGAGAATGAAGGATTCTAAGTTTGGTGTTCCATCAAAATCTCATTTAAAAACATACTCTCACCTCTTGCATAATGATAGCTCCAAGCAATCAGACAAATTATTCAACTAGTTAATTGCTTCTTAGTTTTGGTTCCATAACCTTTAGCAAGGCCAAAAGAATTTATAAATGTACAACCTGTTGCATTAGAGACAGTGGCAAGGAATTAAGTTTGGTGTTCCCACACTAAATTAAATCCAAAAGCCACACTCAATTCATGCAGACTAACCAGTCACCTAAGGGCTTGAGAAGCAAGCAACTTTTGAGAATTGTGCAGGGAACTAACCACCAGTTGAAGACATTATGCATCATAACTCAAAAGGGGCACAACAGAAGGAAGGACAAAGGAACTGCAAACCAATAGGTTGTATCTATACTTAACTCTTGCTGTTGAGAAATGCTTTGACTTATGTCTTGCTAAAGTGTTCATCTAGTACAAGTAGAATCACTCTTTGCAATAAGTGAGCTAGTCTACGTATGTACTTGTGTGTTTACTTTCACTTAACTAAAAGCATGCTTTGTCCCCTGCATCTTTAATTCAATAAAAGAAATGTTTGAAATGTGAAGTGAGATAGTTCTTTGTTAGCTGGGAGTACAATAATAGTAAGTGGTGGTATGTATGTGTGATTGTATGATAGCTCACTTTTAGTGAATAAAAGAACTAGACTGTCTTCTTTTAAGTAGAGAGTAGCTAACTGTCTATGAATCTCAATCAAATAAAAGTCCTTGGTTAAAAAGAAAAAGCCAAAGGTGGCAACAAAAAAAAAAAGAGAAACAAAGCTAGACACCAATAGCTTGAACCTTAGAATATATGCCTGTGGTATCTTTGTACTAGGATCTGCTTGGATTATTAAGTTCTTTGGAGTGCGTCAACACTTGGTGCCTTGGGTTAACTAACCCGGGATCATCAACTGAAAGTCCACTATCAAGAGCAACCTAACTACAAGGCATTTAGTAACCCAAAGAGGTGCTGGGCATCAATGCTCTAAGAAGGAATGTGAGCCAAGTGTCTATAGTGAATAATGTGTCAAGCATAAAGAAAGAAAAGAGCTTGTTACACATGACACTGAACTAGAGCTTATAAAAAAAATAATAATCAAGGACAAAGGAATAATGAGAGGTCATAGTAGTGTGTTGCTTGATACTTGGAGGAGGCTTTCTAAGCCTAAATGTCAATAAGAAGTGAGTATTTACATATCTACATAAAACCCCATGAGCTACCAATAATACTCTGCTAGCATAAACATCCTCTCCCATTTCATTCTTTCTTCTCAATAATTCCTTTCTTGCTTGGGGACAAGCAAGCTTTAAGTTTGGTGTTGTGATGACAAGTCATCTTAGCCTAGTTTCACTAGTCTTTTTCTTTTGTTTTCAATAGATTTTATGCACTTTCTTGAGCCATAAGTAAGCCAATTAGGTAGAATTTCATGTTTCCTTTGATTCAATCAACCATGGATAAATTAATGCATTTTCATGAGATTTTGTGCTATAATTGTCATATATTATGAAAGAGAAACAATCTCATGATTTGGAGCATAGCTTTGATGTTTTTGATTGATTGATGATAGGTGAAAAGAGCTTTGAAGAGGGTTGAAGAAAGAAGGAATGGCAAAGAGCAAGAGAGGACAAAAAGCTTGAGCCAAAGTTTGCCTCAAACTTTAGCTCAAACGTGAGGAAGAGCTTGACTTCACCCTGGAGGCATCAAAAGCTTGCGCTAACGTTTGCCTCAAACTTTGAGTCAAACGTTGGCGCCACAAAAAGAAGACCCAGGGAGCAAAAAGCTTGCGCCAACGTTTGCCTCAAACTTTGAGTCAAACGTTGGCGCCACAAAAAGAAGACCCAGGGAGCAAAAAGCTTGCACCAACGTTTGCCTCAAACTTTGAGGTCAAACGTTGGCGCCATTTGAGTATGAAGAAGAGTCCCTGATTGAAGGCTTGATTAAGCCACGTTTGCGCCAACGTTTGCCTCAAACGTTGGGCCAAACGTTTGCCAAAGGACATGCAAGGGAGGATCCACGTTTGAGCTCAAGTTTGACCTCAAACTTTGAGCCAAACGTGAATGACAGCACGGGAGGCAATCTGCTACAAAAAGCTTGAGTCAAAGTTTGCCTCAAACTTTGACTCAAGCTTTAATGGTTCATGGCCCGGTTCTGACCTGGTTCACAAGTGGGTTTCTTTCCAACTCCAAGGGCAATCAACAGAGGCTTCTGTCAACCCAATTCCATCAAGAGCAAGGGCCAAATTCAAGGCTTGAAGATCATTTGAAGAGAGTGTATAAATAGCTTTCAAATGATCTTCAAGCCTTGAATTGGACCCTTGCTCTTGATGGAATTGGGTTGACAAAAGCCTCTGTTGATTGCCCTTGGAGTTAGAAAGAAACCCATTTGTGAACCGGGTCAGAACCGGGCCATGAACCATTAAAGCTTGAGTCAAAGTTTGAGGCAAACTTTGACTCAAGCTTTTTGTAGCAGATTGCCTCCCGTACTGTCATCCACGTTTGGCTCAAAGTTTGAGGTCAAACTTGAGCTCAAACGTGGATCCTCCCTTGCATTTCCTTTGGCCAACGTTTGGCCCAACGTTTGAGGCAAACGTTGGCGCAAACGTGGCTTAATCAAGCCTTCAATCAGGGACTCTTCTTCATACTCAAATGGCGCCAACGTTTGACCTCAAAGTTTGAGGCAAACGTTGACGCAAGCTTTTTGCTCCCTGGGTCTTCTTTTTGTGGCGCCAACGTTTGACTCAAAGTTTGAGGCAAACGTTGGCGCAAGTTTTTTGCTCCCTGGGTCTTTCTTCTTTTGCTCTGAGGGTGCCAACGTTTGACCTCAAGTTTGAGGCAAATGTTGGCGCAAACTTTTGATGCCTCCAGGGTGAAGTCAAGCTCTTCCTCACGTTTGAGCTAAAGTTTAAGGCAAACTTTGGCTCAAGCTTTTTGTCCTCTCTTGCTCTTTGCCATTCCTTTTTCTTCAACCCTCTTCAAAGCTCTTTTCACCTATCATCAATCAATCAAAAACATCAAAGCTATGCTCCAAATCATGAGATTGTTTCTCTTTCATAATATATGACAATTATAGCACAAAATCTCATGAAAATGCATCAATTTATCCATGGTTGATTGAATCAAAGGAAACATGAAATTCTACCCAATTGGCTTACTTATGGCTCAAGAAAGTGCATAAAATCAATTGAAAACAAAAGAAAAAGACTAGTGAAACTAGGCTAAGATGACTTGTCATCACAACACCAAACTTAAAGCTTGCATGTCCCCAAGCAAGTACTGAGTTTATTGAGAAGAAAGAATGAAATGGGAGAGGATGTTTATGCTAGTAGAGTATTATTGGTAGCTCATGGGGTTTTATGTAGATATGTAACTACTCACTTCTTATTGACATTTAGGCCTAGAAAGTCTCATCCAAGCATCAAGCAACACACTGCTATGACCTCTCATTATTCCTTTGTCCTTGGTTACTATTTTTTTTATAAGCTTTACCTTTGTGTCATGTGTAACAAGCTCTTTTCTTTATTTATGCTTGACACATTATTCACTATAGACACTTGGCTCACATTCCTTCTTAGAACATTGATGCCCAGCACCTCTTTGGGTTACTAAATGCCTTGTAGTTAGGTTGCTCTTGATAGTGGACTTTCAGTTGATAATCCCGGGTTAGTTAACCCAAGTTACCAAGTGTTGATGCACTCCAAAGAACTTAATAATCCAAGCAGATCCTAGTACAAAGACACCACAGGCATATATTCTAAGGTTCAAGCTATTGGTGTCTAGCTTTATTTCTTTTTTTTCTTTTGTTCTGTTGCCACCTTTGGCTTTTTCTTTTCTCTTTTTGTTTTTCTTTTTAACCAAGGACTTTTATTTGATTGAGATTCATAGACAGTGAGCTACTCTCTACTTAAAAGGAGACAGTCTAGTTCTTTTATTCACTAAAAGTGAGCTATCATACAATCACACATACATACCACCACTTACTATTATTGTACTACCAGCTAGCAAAGAACTATCTCACTTCACATTTCAATAATTTCTTTTAATGAATTAAAGATGCAGGGGACAAAGCATGCTTTTAGTTAAGTGAAAGTAAACACACAAGTACATACATAGACTATCTCACTTATTGCAAAGAGTGATTCTACTTGTACTAGATGAACACTTTAGCAAGACATAAGTCAAAGCATTTCTCAACAGCAAGAGTTAAGTATAGATACAACCTATTGGTTTGCAGTTCCTTTGTCCTTCCTTCTGTTGTGCCCCTTTTGAGTTATGATGCATAATGTCTTCAACTAGTGGTTAGTTTCCTGCACAATTTTCAAAAGTTGCTTGCTTCTCAAGCCCTTAGGTGACTGGTTAGTCTGCATGAATTGAGTGTGGCTTTTGGATTTAATTTGGTGTGGGAACACCAAACTTAATTCCTTGCCACTGTCTCTAATGCAACAGGTTGTACATTTATAAATTCTTTTGGCCTTGCTAAACGTTATGGAACCAAAACTAAGAAGCAATTAACTAGTTAAATAATTTGTCTGATTGCTTGGAGCTATCATTATGCAAGAGGTGATAGTATGCTTTTAAATGAGATTTTGGTGGAACACCAAACTTAGAATCCTTCATTCTCCTTTAAATTATTTTGGTGTACAGCACCAAACTTAGCTCCTTGCAATACATACTTAATTATTCAACATTTTTATTGAAAAAGCTATGAAAAGAAAATTACCTCAGGTTGGGTTGCCTCCCAACAAGCGCTTCTTTATTGTCATTAGCTTGACATTGATCCCCTTAGGGTGGTTGATGACTGTAGTGCCTCAACTTGTCCCCCCTGACTGTGATCCTCTTCTTTGTTCCTTGATGTTCAATTTCAGAATGCTCTAATGAGGGTATATTGCTGACATTGTAGGAATCATCAGTCTGTTGGCTTGCTCCCAGTTGTTGATAGATCAATTGCACTTTATCACCTTTGGAGAGCCCTTCTGTTGGAATCTTTTTATTCTTCCAACCCCTTTTTATTTTCTTCTTGTGTTTCTTCCTTCCTTTTGTTGACCTTTTTTCTTTGGCCGTAGGTTTACCTTGGAGATTTCTCTTCTTAGTGGCTAACACTACAATGTCCTCTTGAACTTCTTCATTATTTTGCACAATCTCTTTCTCTTTTTGACTTGTTGTATCATCTATCTCTTGCTTGGGAGGGCAGCTGTTGTCTGTCTTGTTGATTCCCTCCTTCCATTGTAGATTTTCTTTGTCATTTTCTGTACCATCCTTCTTTTTATGATTGAATTGTGTTTTTGGCAGTACACTCAGAGTGACACTCTCATCATGCATCCTGAGGGTTAATTCTCCTTGCTCTATATCTATGATGGCTCTTGCAGTGGCTAAAAATGGCCTTCCCAAGATGATTGAATTCTTTTTTTCTTCTTCAGTGTTCAATATTACAAAGTCCGCAGGAAAAATGAACTTGTCAACCTTAACTAAAAGGTTTTCAATCACTCCTTTGGGATATACTACTGACTGGTCCACCAATTCTAAGGACATATGTATTGGTTTCACCTCCCCTATGCCAAGATTTTTCACTAAGGATGATGGAATTAAATTTATGCTTGCTCCTAAGTCACACATCCCCTTGTTGATAAGTAGATTTCCAATGGTGCAAGGTAGGAAGAAACCTCCAGGGTCTTCCACTTTGGAGGGAAGTCCTTTTCTGATGAGTGTATTGCATTCTTCAGTGAGAAGCACAGTTTTCTTCTCTTGCCAACTCCTCTTCTTGTTGATAAGTTCTTTTAAGAACTTTACATATAGGGGCATTTGCTCAAGTGCTTCAGCTAAGGGAATATTGATCTCCAACTTCTTGAAGATTTCAAGAAATTTCGGGAAGTGTTGGTCCTTAGTCTCTTTGTTGAACCTCTGGGGATATGGCAGTGGAGGTGTAATGCTCTTTTCTACTTGCTGATGTCCTTGAATTGCTTCTTCTTCTCCCTTTTGTGAAGTGGTTGGTTGGTCTTCTTTCCTTTTTTTCTTCTCAGTGCTCTTGTTTGGCATCACATTTTGATCATTGGCTTCCTCTGCGTGTGTTGGCTTTTCCTCCTCTATTGGCCTTTTGCTGTTCTCCACTTGTTTCTTTGTAGTGTCATTGTTGCTCATCAATGTTCTCCCACTTCTTAACTGTATCGCCTTGCACTCTTCCTTAGGATTTGGAATTGTGTCACTTGGCAGAGAACTTGATGGTCTTTCTGTTGCAAGGTGTTTAGAGAGCTGGCCAATTTGCCTCTCCATATTCTTCATGGGGGCTTCCTGGTTCCTTGTTGTCATTTCCTGGTGCTTCATCATCTTCTCCATTAACATTTCCAAATTAGTGATCCTCTGAGAGTCATGTGAAATTGCTTGTTATGGGGTGTTGATGGTTGATGGTAAGTGTTTTGGTTGGTGGGTTGGTTATTGGATGGATACTGGTTAGAGTTTGGGAAGTTGTTTTGGGGTTTTCTGTAAGGGTTTTGGTTAGTTTGCTGTTGGTTGTGGTTTTGGTTGTTTCTTGAAGTGTTTTGATTTGAGTTCCTCTGCCATGGTTGTTGGTTCTGGTTGTGATTATCCCCCCATCTGAGGTTTGGGTGGTTCTTCCAGGATAGATTGTAAGTGTCACCATACTCTTCATTTGGCCCAGAATTTTGGTTGTGCATGTACTGGACTTGTTCTTGCTGTTGTTCTTCCTGGTTCTCCTCATTATGCCCCCAAGGAGTTATTGGTTGGCTTGTGGCATTCACTGCTGCTACTTGTAGGCCATCAATTCTTTTGGTCATTTGCTCAAATTGTTGCTGAATTTGCTGCTGCATCATTTTGTTTTGAGCTAGGATTGAGTCCACTCCTTCCAACTCCATCACTCCTTTCCTTTGTGAGGGTTGGCGTTGCCTTTGGTAAGCAAAGAAATACTGGTTGTTGGCCACCATATCAATGAGATTTTGGGCTTCCTCTGCAGTTTTCATTAGTTGTAAAGAGCCTCCTGCTGAATAATCCAAAGCCTCTTGAGATTTCAGTGTCAAGCCTTCATAGAAATTCTACAATCTATCCCACTCACTAAACATTCCCGGTGGACACTTCCTGATTAGAGCTTTGTATCGTTTCCATGCCTCATACAAGGGTTCAGCATCCATTTGTGTGAATGTTTGCACTTCAGTCTTTAATCTAATAACTCTTTGAGGTGGGTATAAAACTTGGCAAGGAACTTGGTTACTAGATCATCCCAATTGTTGATGCTGTCTCTTGGGAAGGATTCCAACCATTGAGTGGCTTTGTCTCTGAGAAAAAATGGAAATAGCAGTAGCTTGTAACTGTCAGGGTGCACACCATTGGTTTTGACAGTGTCACAAATCCTCAAGAAGGTGGATAAGTGTTGGTTAGGGTCTTCAAGTGGCCCTCCTCCATAAGAACAATTGTTCTGAACCAAGGTGATGAGTTGTGGCTTTAGTTCAAAGTTATTTGCATTAACATTTGGAGTAAGAATGCTACTCCCACAATGTCTAGGATCTGCACATGTGTAGGAAGCTAAAACTCTCCTCTGTGGTGGATTATTGTTGTTATTGGCTGCTCCTTCAGCTCCATTTGGTGGATAAGGTGTAGCCACTTTATGTATCACTCCATACTTATGAAGTAGTTTTTCCGTCTGTTTATTGCAAAAGTGACCACCACCATCACTCACCAGTCCCCTAGGTACTCCATACCTAGTGAATATGTGTTTCTTTAAGAATTGAAAGACAACTTGTGCATCACACGTTGTTGTGACTATGGCTTCCACCCATTTTGAGACATATTCTACTGCTACCAAGATGTACTTGAAAGAGTAAGATGGAGGGAATGGGCCAATGAAATCAATACCCCAAAGATCAAACAGCTCTACTTCCAAGATATAGTTTTGAGGCATCTCATTCCTTCTTGTCAAACCCCCAGCTTTTTGGCATTCGTTACATTGATGAACAAACTCTCTGGAATCCTTAAAGATGGTCGGCCAATAAAATCCACTTTGAAGCACCTTGACTGCTGTTCTTTCAGGTCCAAAATGTCCTCCATAGGCAGAGCCGTGACAGTGCCACAAAATGTTGCTCATTTCACTCTCAGGGACACATTTCCTTATCACTCCATCTGAACACCTTCTGAATAAAAATGGTTTATCCCATAGAAATTTCTTTACTTCATTGAGCAATTTCTTTGTTTGTTGCTTGGTGAATTCCTTAGGGATTTTCCTTCCAACCTTATAGTTTGCAATGTCTGCAAACCAAGGAGCTTGTTGAATCTGCAAGAGGTGTTCATCCAGAAAATTTTCATTCACTGGATGAGATGCTTCTTGAATTGTTTCTTGTGGCAGCCTTGACAAGTGATCAGCAACTTGATTTTCACTGCCTTTCCTGTCTTTAATTTCAATATCAAACTCTTGTAGGAGTAATACCCACCTGATGAGTCTAGGTTTAGCATCCTGTTTTGTCATTAAATACTTAAGAGCAGCATGGTCAGTATAAACTACAATTTTGGATCCTATCAAGTATGATCTAAACTTATCAAATGCATAAACTACAGCCAGCAACTCCTTTTCTGTTGTGGTGTAATTTTTTTGAGCCTCATTCAAAACCTTACTTGCATAATATATGACATGATGCAAGTTTCCCTTCTTTTGTCCAAGTACAGTACTAATTGCAATGTCACTTGCATCACACATAAGTTCAAACGGTAGTTTCCAATTCGGGGGTGTGATGATTGGTGCTGTTGTGAGTCTGTTTTTTAAAGTTTCAAAGGCATGCTGGCAAGTTTCATCAAAGACAAAAGGATTATCAATCATCAGTAGATTACTCAAAGGTTTGGCTATCTTAGAGAAATCCTTGATAAACCTTCTATAAAATCCTGCATGCCCCAAGAAACTTCTAACAGATTTCACATTAGTTGGTGGAGGGAGTTTTTCTATGATCTCAACCTTTGCCTTGTCAACCTCTATCCCTTTTCTTGAAACTTTATGACCAAGAACAATCCCCTCGGGTACCATGAAATGGCACTTCTCCCAGTTCAAAACCAAATTAGTTTCTTGGCACCGTTTCAAGACAAGAGTTAGATGGTTCAGGCAAGCGTTGAAATTATCACCAAAAATAGAAAAGTCGTCCATGAAGACCTCTAAAAACTTTTCGACCATATCGGAGAAAATGGAAAGCATACACCTCTGAAATGTGGCTGGGGCGTTGCATAGCCCAAATGGCATCCTCCTGTATGCAAAAACTCCAAATGGACATGTGAAGGCAGTCTTCTCTTGGTCCTTGGGGTCCACCACGATTTGATTGTACCCAGAATATCCGTCCAAGAAGCAATAATAGGCATGGCCGGCCAATCTTTCCAGCATCTGATCAATGAATAGGAGAGGAAAATGATCTTTCCTGGTGGCATCATTCAATCTTCTATAGTCTATGCACATCCTCCACCCAGTCACTGTTCTAGTAAGGATTAACTCATTCTTCTCATTGGTGATGACCGTCATTCCTCCTTTCTTTGGTACAACTTGGACCGGGCTCACCCATGAGCTATCAGATATTGGGAAGATTATCCCTGCATTCTATAACTTCATTACTTCCTTCTGGACAACTTCCTTCATTGTGGGATTTAGCCTTTTTTGAGGTTGAACCACTGGTTTCGAGTTGTCCTCCAAAAGGATCTTATGCATACACACTGCAGGGCTGATGCCTTTCAGGTCGTTAATGGTCCATCCTAAAGCATCTTTGTGAGCTTTGAGTACATCAAGAAGTTCTCCTTCTTCTTTTTTTGTCAAAGATGAATTGATGATTACTGGAAAGCTCTCTGATGTGCCCAGAAATGCATATTTGAGATGAGTGGGTAATGGCTTCAGTTCTTGTTTTCGTACTTCTTCCTTCTTGTCTTGTTTTTCCTCTTGTTCAATAGAAATCTCGGCTACTTGTTCCTCTGTTGTCTCTTAAGGATTATCTTCCAGCATTTCTTCCACCAAGCTCTCTATCATATCCACTCTCATATAATCCTCTTGCTCAGGAATGTGTTGCATTGACTTGAAAACGTTTATGACCATTTGTTCATTGTGGACCCTGAAGATCATCTCTCCTTTCTCTACATCAATGATGGCTCTTGCTGTGGCTAGAAATGGCCTTCCCAAAATGATTGAATTGTTCCCTTCCTCTTCAGTATCCAAAATCACAAAATCTGCTGGGAAAATAAACTCCCCAACCTTCACCAACAGGTTCTCCACAATTCCATTGGGTGTTTTGATTGATCTATCAGCCATGACTAATGACATCCTGGTGGATTTAAGTTCTTTTATGGCAAGCTTTCTCATCATTGAGAGAGACATTAAGTTGATACTGGCACTAAGATCACAGAGAGCTTTGTTGAGAACTATTCTGCCAATGGTGCATGAGACTACAAAGCTTCCTGGATCCTTGAGTTTTGATAGAATGCCCCTTTGAATCACAGCACTGCATTCCTCGGTGAGTAGCACGGTTTCCTTCTCAAGCCAACTCCTCTTTTTGTTGATAAGCTCCTTCAAGAACTTGGCATACAGGGGCATTTGCTCAAGTGCTTCAGCCAAGGGAATGTTGATCTCCAGCTTCTTGAAAGTTTCAAGGAACTTATGAAAGTGTTGGTCCTTAGTCTCTTTGCTGAACCTCTGAGGGTATGGCAGTGGAGGTGTAATGCTCTTTTCCACTTGCTACTGTCCCTGAATCGCTTCTTCTACTCCCTTTTGTGAAGTGGTTGGTTGGTCTTCTTTCCTTCTTTGCTTCTCAGTGCTCTTGTTTGGCATCACATCTTGATCATTAGCTTCCTCTGCCTGTGTTGGCTTTTCCTCCTCTATGGGCCTTTTGCTGTTCTCCACTTGCTTCTTTGTGGTGTCATTGTTGCTCATCAATGTTCTCCCACTTCTTAACTGTATCGCCTTGCACTCTTCCTTAGGATTTGGAATTGTGTCACTTGGTAGGGAACTTGATGGTCTTTCTGTTGCAAGGTGTTTAGAGAGCTGGCCAATTTGCCTCTCCATATTCTTCATAGAGGCTTCCTGGTTCTTCGTTGTCATTTCTTGGTGCTTCATCATCTTTTCCATTAACATTTCCAGGTTGGTGATCCTCTGAGAGTCATGTGAAATTGCTTGGTTATGGGGTTTTGATGGTTGATGGTAAGTGTTTTGGTTAGTGGGTTGGTTATTGGATGGATAATGGTTGGAGTTGGGGTAATTGTTTTGGGGTTTTCTATAAGGGTTTTGGTTAGTTTGCTGCTGGTTGTGGTTTTGGTTGTTTCTTGAAGTGTTTTGATTTGAGTTCCTCTGCCATGGTTGTTGGTTCTGGTTGTGATTATCCCCCCATCTGAGGTTTAGGTGGTTCTTCCAGGATGGATTGTAGGTGTCACCATAGACTTCATTTGGCCCAGAATTTTGGTTGTGCATGTACTGGACTTGTTCTTGCTGTTGTTCTTCTTGGTTCTCCTCATTCTGCCTCCAAGGAGTTGTTGGTTGGCTTGTGGCATTCACTGCTGCTACTTGTAGGCCATCAATTCTTTTGGCCATTTGCTCAAATTGTTACTGAATCTGCTGCTGCATCATTTTGTTTTGAGCTAGAATTGAGTCCACTCCTTCCAACTCCATCACTCATTTTCTTTGTGAGGGTTGGCGTTGTCTTTGGTGAGAAAAGAAATACTGGTTGTTGGCCACCATATCAATGAGATTTTGGGCTTCCTCTGCACTTTTCATTAGTTGTAAAGAGCCTCCTGCTGAATAATCCAAAGCCTCTTGAGATTTCAGTGTCAAGCCTTCATAGAAATTCTGTAATCTGTCCCACTCACTAAACATTTCCAGTGGACACTTCCTGATTAGAGCTTTGTATCATTCCCATGCCTCATACAAGGGTTCAGCATCCATTTGAGTGAATGTTTGCACTTCAGTCTTCAATCTAATAACTCTTTGAGGTGGGTAGAACTTGGCAAGGAACTTGGTTACTAGATCATCCCAATTGTTGATGCTGTCTCTTGGGAAGGATTCCAACCATTGAGTGGCTTTGTCTCTGAGAGAAAATGGAAATAGCAGTAGCTTGTAACTGTCGGGGTGCACACCATTGATTTTGACAGTGTCACAAATCCTCAAGAAGGTGGACAAGTGTTGGTTAGGGTCTTCAAGTGGCCCTCCTCCATAATAACAATTGTTTTGAACCAAGGTGATGAGTTGTAGCTTTAGTTCAAAGTTATTTGCATTAACATTTGGGGTAAGAATGCTACTCCCACAATGTCTAGGATCTGCACATGTGTAGGAAGCCAAAACTCTTCTCTGTGGTGGGTTATTGTTGTTATTGGCTGCTCCTTCAGCTCCATTTGGTGGATTTGTTAGGTGTTCCTCCATATCCTGGAACTCTTCTTCTGACTCCTCTTCTCCAACAATGTTTTTCCCTCTTTCAGCTCTTCTCAATCTTCTGAGGGTTCTTTCGTCTTGTTCACAAAAAGTGGGTGTAATTCTCCTTATACCTGACATACAACCAAAGCATAAGAATCACACAACACCAGAAAGGCAATAACACTTCAATCCATGGCTGAATTGAAATGTTAGTTAGCTTAAGCAAAAATTCAAACAATTAGCGTGTTAGTCAAAAGTTAAAGAAACAAAAAAGAAAAAGTGCTTGATCTAGATCTCCATTTCACTTAATCATTGTCAATCTATTTCAATCCCCAGCAACGGCGCCAAAAACTTGATGTGTGAAAAATGATCCAACACAAAACTCACCAACAAGTGTACCGGGTCGCATCAAGTAATAATAACTCACGTGAGTGAGGTCGATTCCACAGGGATTGAAGGATTGAGCAATTTTAGTTTAGTGGGTGATTTAGTCAGGCAAACAAGAGTTGATTTGAGTGATTTGTAATTGACAGAAGCTAAATTGCATGAATTGTAAATGGGGATGGGAAATTTGCAAGGAATTAAAGAGAACAGAAAATAAAAGTCCTGAATCTTAAAGAACAAGAAATTAAATGGCAGAAACGTAGAACGCAAGAAATGTAAATTGCAGAATCTTAGAGTGCAAGAAATGTAAATGGCTTGAATGGTAATGGGAATTGGGAATTGGATTTGCAGAAATTAGGCAAGGAAAAGTAAATTTCAATAAACAGAAAAGTAGAAAAGGAGTTAAAATGAAACGGATCTCAACTGGAAATGTAAATGAACTTGGAGACGCATTCAACAGAGAAATTTAAAATGAAAACTCCAGATCTCAGGACCCAAGAGACTAGATAACCAAGTCTAGATCTCAATGCCTTCCTAGATCCAAATTTAGAATTCAATTGCAAGAAAAGTAAAGATCAAGCAGTAGAAGAAAGGAATTCAAAATTTGATTTCTCAAAAAGTGCAGTAAATAAAACAGAGAGATCTCAGGGTGAGATTGAAACAGAATTCTTTCAATTCTCCAACACCCAAGTTTCAAACAAAGTGTAAATGAAATTGAAAACAAGAAAACTAAGAGGAAGAGAATTCAATTCTCCTTCCCCAAGACTTAGAATCTCAAAATAACTCCTAATCAAAAGCTCTTCCAAAACTACTCAGCAAAACTAAAAGAAAAAGCTCCCTAAAAACTTAAATTCTAAGCTATTTATACACTCTCTTCAAATTATCTTCAAGCCTTGAATTGGGCCTTTGCTCTTGATGGAATTGGGTTGACAAAAGCCTCTGTTGATTGCTCTTGGAGTTGGAGAGAAACCCACTTGTGAACTGGGCCATGAACCATTAAAGCTTGAGTCAAAGTTTGAGGCAAACTTTGACTCAAGCTTTTCATATTAGCTAGCCTCCCTTTGTTGTCATCCACGTTTGAGCCAAAGTTTGAGGTCAAACTTTGAGCCAAACGTGGATCCTCCCTTGCATGCTTCTTGGCCAACATTTGGCCCAACGTTTGAGGCAAACATTGGCGCAAACGTGGCTCCATTTAACCTTCAATCAGGGACTCCTCTTCATACTCAAATGGCGCCAACGTTTGACTCAAAGTTTGAGGCAAACATTGGCGCAAGCTTTTTCTCCTTGGGTGTACTTGTTGTGGCGCCAACGTTTGACTCAAAGCTTGAGGCAAACGTTGGCGCAAGCTTTTTGCTCCCTGGGTGTACTTGTTGTGGCGCCAACGTTTGACTCAAAGCTTGAGGCAAACGTTAGCGCAAGCTTTTTCTCCCTGGGTGTGCTTGTTGTGGCGCCAACGTTTGACTCAAAGTTTGAGACAAACGTTGGCGCAAGCTTTTGATGCCTCCAGGGTGAAGTTAAGCTCTTCCTCAAGTTTGAGCTAAAGTTTGAGGCAAGCTTTGGCTCAAGCTTTTTGTTCTCTCTTGCTCCTTGCCATTCCTTCTTTCTTCAACCTTCTTCAAAGCTCTTTTCACCTATCATCAATCAATCAAATACATCAAAGCTATGCTCCAAATCATGAGATTGTGTCTCTTTCATAATATATGACAATTATAGCACAAAATCTCATGAAAATGCATTAATTTATCCATGGTTGATTGAATCAAAGGAGACATGAAATTCTACCCAATTGGCTTACTTATGGCTCAAGAAAGTACATAAAATCAATTGAAAACAAAAGAAAAAGACTAGTGAAACTAGGCTAAGATGACTTGTCATCACAACACCAAACTTAAAGCTTGCTTGTCCCCAAGCAAGAAAAGAATTATTGAGAAGAAAGAATGAAATGGAAGAAGATGTTTATGCTAGCAGAGTATTATTGGTAGCTCATGGGATTCTATGTAGATATGTAAATACTCACTTCTTATTGACATTTAGGCCTAGAAAGTCTCCTCCAAGCATCAAGCAACACACTGCTATGACCTCTCATTATTCCTTTGTCCTTGATTATTATTATTTTTTTATAAGCTTTAGTTCAGTGTCATGTGTAACAAGCTCTTTTCTTTCTTTATGCTTGACACATTATTCACTATAGACACTTGGCTCACATTCCTTCTTAGAACATTGATGCCGAGCACCTCTTTGGGTTACTAAATGCCTTGTAGTTAGGTTGCTCTTGATAGTGGACTTTCAGTTGATGATCCCGGGTTAGTTAACCCAAGGCACCAAGTGTTGATGCACTCCAAAGAACTTAATAATCCAAGCAGATCCTAGTACAAAGACACCACAGGCATATATTCTAAGGTTCAAGCTATTGGTGTCTAGCTTTGTTTCTTTTTTTTTTTTTTTTGTTCTGTTGCCACTTTTGGCTTTTTCTTTTCTCTTTTTGTTTTTCTTTTCAACCAAGGACTTTTATTTGATTGAGATTCATAGACAGTGAGCTACTTTCTACTTAAAAGGAGACAGCCTAGTTCTTTTATTCACTAAAAGTGAGCTATCATATAATCATACATACATACCACCACTTACTATTATTGTACTCCCAGCTAACAAAGAACTATCTCACTTCACATTTCAAACATTTCTTTTATTGGATTAAAGATGCAAGGGACAAAGCATGCATTTAGTTAACTGAAAGTAAACACACAAGCACACACTTAGATTAGCTTACTTATTTTAAGAAAAACAAACATAATGCAAAGACTACTAACTAAAATGACTACTAAAGATGCAAAGACTGCTTTAAACAGATAGGATGCATGCTTTTTCTTTGTAGTGATGAACAAGAAGCAGGTCCACCTTTCATTTATCATGCTTTTTCTTTCTTCTTTCATTTGCTTGGTTGCTGGTGTTCCCTATGTCCATGTCTGTTGTATGTTGACCCCGCCAGAACCCAGCTCTATTCATCGTCTCTTCTACTCTATCTTCAAGCCTCATAGCATTGCTTACTTCTATCCCACTTTTCCCTTTGAAGTACTCATCGAAAGTTGGAAACGCTAGATCCAAGTTGTGTAGATGCTCTCCAATGTAGTTCAATTTGATTTGACTATTTATGTTGTAGTCAGCTTGGACTTCATATCTTGCATCTTGAAGGGCTGTAAATTCCTTGAGAGCCCTCATATTTTCAGCTTGCATTTGTACCAACTTTCCAAATGATTCGTGGGATTGAAAAGTATGCTCTTCTTGCATCACGAGGAATTTTGACTCAAACTCACTTTGTTGGTTCATCATTTTCAGCTGCCATTCCTCTTGCTCTTGTTGGTGTTTCACGTATTGTGAATGGTACTCTTCTTGCCTTTCTTGAATTCTCATGTACTGTTGCGATAATCTCCCAATCGCTTCCTGCATCTGAGTCATGTCCAGATTGTTATGTGGTTGGATGTGTTGCTGTTCTTCTTCCTCTTGTGACTATTCTTCCTCCATTGGTTCATCTCTTTGCCTTCTTCTTTGTGGTCTTCGGCTCTGCTGTGCTTCAGTAACAATCATCATTCTTTCAATGGTTATAGGCATGCCCGGGTTCAACCATGTTGGGTTCTCGTCCTCCATTGGCACTCTAGCTCTTGCGCACAACCGCATAATGGTGCTTGGGTAGTATAACCAAGACCCGGCCGAGTTCTTCTCTGTAAGTTTTTGAATATCCTTTGCAAGGATTTCATGAACCTTCACCTCTCCTCCCACCATGATGCAATGCAACATAATAGCTCTCTTCCTGTTGACTTCCGAAGTGTTTACTGTACCCAGAATTGATCTTTTCAATAGCTCATACCACCCATTTGCTTCAGGGATGAGATCTCCTCTCCTCAGGTATTTGTGTTTGTTTTTGGCATCTCCTTCCCACTCTGAGTTCACCATACAAATATCGCTAGCAATTTCATCATAATCCAGATCTCCATTTACCCTTTGGTGGTATCCCGGCTCATCAAAGTGGGCTATTCTTAGTCCCAAGACTTTTTTGATGGCATTTGAACTAAAATCTACTTCCATTCCCCGTACATAGCTCTTGTACGTTGGGGCTTCATTCATGTTAAGCCTTGAGATGTTGGCATAGAACTCTCTTATGATGTTTACATTGATCCGGGTGATTGGTGAGGTGAGTTCTTCCCATTTTCTCTTTCTAATCTTGTCCTTCATTTCTTGGTACCCTTCATCTGGTTGAGTGGAACCTCTGGATATATCTTCTTCTTATTCATCCATTCAAGTTGTAATTGATGGTACCAAGATCTAAATCTCCATCGGTCATATTCCGGTGTACTCTCTTCCACCGCGGGCTCTTTTCCTTTTCTCCGTTGCACTCACCAATTGAGCTAGCTGCACTTCCATGTTTTTGAGGGAGTTTTCTTGTTCTTTCCAAACTTTCGTTGTCTTCTCCTCATATCTTTTGAGCATGGATTCAAACTTTGAGAACCTTGAGTGGTTCATGGAAGTTTGTGTGGGTGGTGAGTTTTGAAAGGGGCTTTCTGTTGAAGCATGATCAAGTGATGATAACTTTGGATGAATATCATATGGAGCATTAGAATTCCCTTCCCAGCCATCATTAGAATCATGACTTGCATCATTTTGTGGTGGAAGGAAATATTCCATATGGTTTTCTTGCTCATCTTGTGTCTCTGAAGCAAATCTCCATGAATTGGAGTGCTCAGAATGTGTATTCTCTTGGTGATATTCCCAGCCACCATTAGAGATTGGTGATGGTGGGTAATATCCCATAAAACATGTTTGATCATAAGATGAGTTGAACTCCATTTGAGTTTTGTAACACACACAACCAAGGAAAATTGAAATTACTCATATCAGAGATGAGAATTTCTTAGTGAGGCAAAAACTCAAACACCTTGGTTTCACTTTGAAACAGAAAACAAAAACAAAGAAAATGCTTGATCTAGACTTCTCACCCACTTAATCATTGTTGATCTAAATCAATCCCCGGCAACGGCACCAAAAACTTGATGGTGTTTTTGCGGAAAAACGAATTTCCAAAACATCCATAACTCACCAGCAAGTATACCGGGTCGTATCAAGTAGTAAAACTCACGTGAGTGAGGTCGATCCCACAGGGATTGATGGATCAAGCAACTTTAGTGGGTGATTAGTTTAGTCAAGCTAACATTGAAGTGAATTGTGTGAAATTATAGCCAACAGAAAGTAAATGACAATGAATTTAAAGTTGCAGAATGTAAATTGGCAAGTAACTTAAAAAGCAAGAAATGTAAATTGCAAGAATCTTAAATTGCAAGAAAAGTAAATTGCATCAAATGTAAGAGGGATTGGGTGCAGGGGATTTAAAGGAAAGCAATAAGTAGCACTTAGAACAATTGCCGAAGAGTTAAATTGCATGAAAAGTAAAAGGAATTGGGTGCTGGGAATTAAAACAGAACTGAAAAATAAGAAGTGCAGTAAACTAAAGAGCTCTCAGGTTATGAAATTCAGAAATAGATTGATTCAATACCAAAACAGAAATGTAGAAGTGCAGGAGAATTAAAACAGAATCTAAATTTAGCTCAATTGTGAAATCTAAAGGAGAAATTCAAGATCTCAGGAAATCAATGAGACTAGAAAACAAGTCTAGATCTCAATTCCTTCCTTGATCCAACAGAGGATAATTGCAGAAGAAAATAGAGAAGAAAGCAGTAAAGACAATTTAGATCCAAATCACAATTCCTTCAAATTATGCAACAAGTAAACAGAGAGAATTCTCAAGATGAGATTGAAACAGAATTTCTTCAATTCTCAACCCGAGATTCAAAACAAAAATGAAAACTAAGAGAGAGCTCTCTGTTCCAGCCTCTAGCGCTCTCTAATGGAGCTCACCTCCTAACAAAGATGAAAATAATGCCTTATATAGGCTTTACAAAATAAAAATGAAAAATGAAATTGAAATTCAAAACAAATTACAATTAAATGAAATTTCTATTTTAACTATCTCTTGTGCCTTTGAGTGATGATAATGGGCTTTGCTTGCTTTGGATTTGGGTTGAAGATGGCCTCTGTTGATTGTTCTTGGTCTTGAGAAGAAACCCGTTTGTGAATCGGGCCATGAACCATTAAAGCTTGAGTCTTTTTGATGTTTTTGATTGATTGATGATAGGTGAAAAGAGCTTTGAAGAGGGTTGAAGAAAGAAGGAATGGCAAAGAGCAAGAGAGGACAAAAAGCTTGAGCCAAAGTTTGCCTCAAACTTTAGCTCAAACGTGAGGAAGAGCTTGACTTCACTCTGGAGGCATCAAAAGTTTGCGCCAACGTTTGCCTCAAACTTTGAGTCAAACGTTGGCACCCTCAGAGCAAAAGAAGAAAGACCCAGGGAGCAAAAAGCTTGCGCCAACGTTTGCCTCAAACTTTGAGTCAAACGTTGGCGCCACAAAAAGAAGACCCAGGGAGCAAAAAGCTTGTGCCAACGTTTGCCTCAAACTTTGAGGTCAAACGTTGGCGCCATTTGAGTATGAAGAAGAGTCCCTGATTGAAGGCTTGATTGAGCCACGTTTGCCTCAAACGTTGGGCCAAACGTTGGCCAAAGGACATGCAAGGGAGGATCCACGTTTGAGCTCAAGTTTGACCTCAAACTTTGAGCCAAACGTGGATGACAGCACGGGAGGCAATCTGCTACAAAAAGCTTGAGTCAAAGTTTGCCTCAAATTTTGACTCAAGCTTTAATGGTTCATGGCACGGTTCTGACCCGGTTCACAAGTGGGTTTCTTTCCAACTCCAAGGGCAATCAACAGAGGTTTCTGTCAACCCAATTCCATCAAGAGCAAAGGCCCAATTCAAGGCTTGAAGATCATTTGAAGAGAGTGTATAAATAGCTTAGAATTTAAGTTTTTTGAGAAAGCTTTTTCCTTTTAGTTTTGCTGAGTAATTTTGGAGAGCTTTTGGTTAGGAGTTATTTTGAGATTCTGAGTCTTGGGGAAGGAGAATTGAATTCTCTTCCTCTTAGTTTTCTTGTTTTAAGTTTCATTTACACTTGTCTTGAATCTTGGGTTGAAGAATTGAGGAAATTCTGTCTCAATCTCACCTTCAGATCTCTCTCTCTCACTTTACCGCAACTTTTGGAAATTGAATTTGGTTTTGCTTCCTCTTCTGTTTAGTCTTTAATTGTTCTTCAATTGAATTCTAAATTTGGATCTAGAAAGGCAGTGAGATCTAGACTTGGTTATCTAGTCTCTTGAGTCTTGAGATCTGAAATTTCCTTTTAATTTCTTTGTTGAACGCTTCTTCAAGCAATTTACATTTTCTGTTTGAGATCTACTGCAATTAAATTCATCTTTTACTTCCCTGCTTGTTGCAATTTACTTTTCCTTGTTTAATTTCTTCAATCCCAATTCCCAACTCCTTTTAGAATTCAAGCAATTTACATTTCTTTCATTTTAAGATTCAAGCTATTTACATTTCTTGCACTCTAAGATTCTACAATTTACATTTCTTGCGTTCTAAGTTTCTGCCATTTAATTTCTTGTTCTTTAAGATTCAGCACTTTTATTTTCTGTTCTCTTAATTTCCTGCAAATTTCCCATCCCCATTTACAATTCATGCAATTTAGCTTCTGTCAATTACAAATCACTCAAATCAACTCTTATTTGCCTGACTAAATCACCCACTAAACTAAAATTGCTCAATCCTTCATTTCCTGTGGGATCGACCTCACTCACGTGAGTTATTATTACTTGATGCGACCCGGTACACTTGCCGGTGAGTTTTGTGTTGGATCGTTTTCCACACATCAAGTTTTTGGCGCCGTTGCCGGGGATTGAAATAGATTGACAATGATTAAGTGAAGTGGAGATCTAGATCAAGCACTTTTTCTTTTCTGTTTCTTTAATCTTTGACTAACCCACTAACTGTTTGAATTTTTGCTTAAGCTAACTAAAACCCCACTTTAGCAATAGAGTGGAGTTCTTCTGGTTTTTCTGACTCTGTGTGAATCCTATGCCGTTGCTTGATTGAATATACGAGAGAAACAATTTTCTCCTATTGGTCTTTCAAGTCTACTAACTGTTTGACATATTGTGTCAGCTAACCCTCTGACCATATTTTGGTATGAGTATATTCAATCTTCATTTAAACTGTTTGTGATTGTGCAGATCATGGAGGGGAACTCAACGAATTCCAGTAAGCAGGGGAGTAATATCCCCACCTTAGATGATAATGCAACCCATACTTTGAAGCACCCACTAGTCACCATGAACAACGTTGCTCAATGGTTTGAAGCTTTCCCACAAGGAAACATCATCGGATGGGAAGAACTAATGAGCGAACTCCTAGCCAAGTTGAAACCACCTCAGGAAATTGTTAAACCAGAGGAAGAAGTGCAACCATTCACACAAGAGAAGGAAATTGAAGGTGTCCGTACAGTCATGAACCAAAACAAGCAGATGTATCAGCAGACTCTACAACACCTAGATATGATGATCAGAAAAATCAATGAGCTGTGAAATGCTATAGTACATGCATACAACCTAACTCAAAACTCATACGGTTAGAATCAACCTGAACAAGGTTTAGGAGCAATTAACCATGAGCAACAAAGTTATGAGCAGTCACACTCTCCAAGCAGTACCGCTAGCATGCTCCAACACAAGTCTCAGATTGATGTGTACAACCCACCCTGGAGAACTCATTCCAACTGGAGGGGGGTTGAAAACCAAAATCAAAGACCAAGGGACTTCAACTGCAACAACCCCAACCTCAAAAACCAGCATAAAAACCACCCCCACAACAACAACCATCACGCACCACCCCAATGCACACATTTCCAACCCCATCCTACCTCACAACTCGCCCAAAATGACTCTCATCAACCATCACAGTTGACACAACCACGACCAATTCCAAACTTTCAAAGACTCTATGTTCTAGAAATGATGATGGAAAGGTTCGTGAAAGTTCAAGAGATGACAATAATAGAGCAGGAAGAAGCAAGGAAAAATCAAGAGATGATAAGCAGGAACCAAGAGGCCTCACTCAGAAGAATTGAGAGGCAAATGGAACAACTAGCTAGGCACCTTGCAAAAATGGGCGAGAGGAGGGCAAATATATTCCTAAGGGCCACTGAAGATGACCCAAAGAACAGCAAAAAAGCTGCTGGGTTGAAAGGGAAAGCAGTTATGGAGGAAAATGAGAAGGCTATGGAAAAGGAAATAATCATCAAAGAAAGACACCGCAGAGGAATTCCACAAAAAGAAACAGAGGAAAGGAAGCCCATAGTGAGAGGAGGAAACCAAAGGCAACAGAAGCCTCAACTTCCATGATCCGAGGATGAAGGATGTCAAGCTAGTGACAATAAAAGAGCGCTTGTTGGGAGGTAACCCAACCGGAGGTAACTATCTTTTCATATCTATTTCAATAAAAAGGTTAATTAGTTTTATCTATGTTGCAAGAAGCTAAGTTTGGTGTTACACACCAAAACAATCTAAGGGAGAATGAAGGATTCTAAGTTTGGTGTTCCACCAAAATTCCATCATAAAATATATTCTCACCTTCTGCATAATGCTAGCTTCAAGCATTTAGACGAACTAGTTAACTATTCTGCTATTTTCTAGTTTTCAGTTCTATTGCTTTTGAAAAAGAAAAAGAGTTTCACACATGGTTAATCTGATGCATGAGAACCATTGGCAAGGTACTAAGTTTGGTGTTCCCACACCAAAGTAAGTTCAAAGGCCCACAAATAATTCATGCATGCTAACCATTTTTCAAGTGCTTGGAGACACAGCAACTTTCAATATCACTGCAGAGACATCATACAAGCTTCTGGAGAAATTAAGCATCATCAATCAAAGAGAAAGGAATGTGACGACTAGCAATGATGATGATGAGGAGTAAAGCAAGCAAACTTCAAAAGGTTGTATTGTTAAGTGATTAGTTTGCATCACTGCTATGATTGAAAGTGATATTATACCCCTATCTGTCCTTCTGTCTAGTATAGTTTTTTTTTTTCTGCAATTCAATAATCAAGATGCTTGATCATTTACAACCCTGTACTCTCCAAACTTGTTTGCACTCAATATTTCAAAAATGCATCACATGAAAGTTCTTTGAACAGAAGGATTGAAGAATTAAACAATTTTGAGGCAAGCAAAAGATTAGGAGAAGTGGTGGTTCTAGTTGTATGATTATGCATTGAGGTTGCATGCTTATGAAAACTTGCATGGGAGCTCATA
Source organism: Arachis hypogaea (assembly GCF_003086295.3). Taxonomy (NCBI): domain Eukaryota; kingdom Viridiplantae; phylum Streptophyta; class Magnoliopsida; order Fabales; family Fabaceae; genus Arachis; species Arachis hypogaea. The sequence goes on from NC_092046.1 coordinate 114,612,854, forward strand.
GGCAGAACATAGAGTTCAAAGAAGTATTGTGGAGATTTTCGAACATTTATTGATCCAAGAAGCAGCAAACAAAAGAAAATAAAGAAGATATAAAAACAAAGAGAACATGGTCCAAGGCTCTGAGCATCAATTACTAGGCAGAAAAGAAGAAAGAAACAAGAACTCAAAGAGTTATTATCCTAGTAAATGCTTGTGGTCGAACTGTGTCAAAGAGAGAGGCTTGAGCAAGTAAATCCTAAGGGGTGCTTCAACACCTAATACCTTAAAACCAACTGGTTTAGGAGTATTGATTGAAAGCTTATCTAAAGAGCCGCTTTGAGACATGACACTTAGAGTCAAGACCAAAGCACAGAAACTTTAAGCTGCTTCAAGGTGATTACCTATAGAGAGATCTCCATGATATTATTTGGATGAAAGTTCTAAGACCTAAGACCCCCAAGATGTAAGGACTAGTAACCACTGAAGCCCTTGCATGAGCATATAATTTAGAGTTCACCCCACTGTCACTTAATCACTTCACTCACAAGATAGTACATGTAATTCTTCAAATCCATTCTAATTGAAAGAACCTTTGAGCATAATTCTTTTCTTGCTTGGGGACAAGCAAGCTTTAAGTTTGGTGTTGTGATGACAAGTCATCTTAGCCTAGTTTCACTAGTCTTTTTCTTTTGTTTTCAACAGATTTTATGCACTTTCTTGAGCCATAAGTAAGCCAATTGGGTAGAATTTCATGTTTCCTTTGATTCAATCAACCATGGATAAATTAATGCATTTTCATGAGATTTTGTGCTATAATTGTCATATATTATGAAAGAGAAACAATCTCATGATTTTGAGCATAGCTTTGATGTTTTTGATTGATTGATGATAGGTGAAAAGAGCTTTGAAGAGGGTTGAAGAAAGAAGGAATGGCAAAGAGCAAGAGATGACAAAAAGCTTGAGCCAAAGTTTGCCTCAAACTTTAGCTCAAACGTGAGGAAGAGCTTGACTTCACCCTGGAGGCATCAAAAGTTTGCGCCAACGTTTGCCTCAAACTTTGAGTCAAACGTTGGCACCCTCAGAGCAAAAGAAGAAAGACCCAGGGAGCAAAAAGCTTGCGCCAACGTTTGCCTCAAACTTTGAGTCAAACGTTGGCGCCACAAAAAGAAGACCTAACTTGATGTGTGGAAAACGATCTAACACAAAACTCACCGGCAAGTGTACCGGGTCGCATCAAGTAATACTAACTCACGTGAGTGAGGTCGATCCCACAGGGATTGAAGGATTGAGCAATTTTAGTTTAGTGGGTGATTTAGTCAGGCGAACAAGAGTTGATTTGAGTGATTTGTAATTGACAGAAGCTAAATTGCATGAATTGTAAATGGAGAGGGGTAGATTGCAGGAAATTAAAGAGAACAGAAAATAAAATTGCTGAATCTTAAAGAACAAGAAATTAAATGGCAGAAACGTAGAACGCAAGAAATGTAAATTGCAGAATCTTAGAGTGCAAGAAATGTAAATGGCTTGAATGGTAAATGGGTCAGGGGTGTGGGATTGCAAGAATTAAACAAAAGAACAGTAAATCTCAACACATGGAAGAGTAGAAGATGACTTGAATTGAACCGGATCTAGATTGAAAACGTAAATGAACTTGAAAAGCATTCAACAGAGAAAATAAAATGATGGCTCCAGATCTCAGGACCCAAGAGACTAGATAACCAAGTCTAGATCTCAATGCCTTCCTAGATCCAAATTTAGAATTCAATTGCAAGAAAAGTAAAGATCAAGCAGTAGAAGAAGCAAAACCAAATTCAATTTCCAAAAGTTGCAATAAAGTGAGACAGAGAGATCTCAAGGTGAGATTGAGACAGAATTTCCTCAATTCTCAACACCCAAGATTCAAGACAAATGTAAATGAAATTTAAAACAAGAAAACTAAGAGGAAGAGAATTCAATTCCCCTTCCCCAAGACTCAGAACCTCAAAATAACTTCTAACCAAAAGCTCTCCAAAATTACTCAGCAAAACTAAAAGGAAAAGCTCCCCCGAAAACTTAAATTCTAAGCTATTTATACACTCTCTTCAAGTGATCTTCAAGCCTTGAATTGGGCCCTTGCTCTTGATGGAATTGGGTTGACAAAAGCCTCTGTTGATTGCTCTTGAAGTTGGAAAGAAACCCACTTGTGAACCGGGCCATGAACCATTTAAGCTTGAGTCAAAGTTTGAGGCAAACTTTGACTCAAGCTTTTTTTAGCAGCTGGCCCTTTGTGCTGCCATCCACGTTTGGCTCAAAGTTTGAGGTCAAACTTGAGCTCAAACGTGGCTCCTCCCTTGCGTCTCTTTTGGCCAACGTTTGGCCCAACGTTTGAGGTAAACGTTGGCGCAAATGTGGCTCAATTAAACCTTCAGTCAGGGACTCTTCTTCATGCTAAAATGGCGCCAACGTTTGACCTCAAGTTTGAGGCAAATGTTGGCGCAAGCTTTTTGGCCTCCTGGGTGAATTTTTTCAAGCCAACGTTTGACCTCATGTTTGAGGCAAACGTTGGCGCAAGCTTTTTGCTTCCCTGGGTGAGATTTTTGCAAGCCAACGTTTGACCTCAAGTTTGAGGCAAACGTTGGTGCAAGCTTTTTGCTTCCCTGGGTGAGATTTTTGCAAGCCAACGTTTGACCTCAAGTTTGAGGCAAATATTGGCGCAAGCTTTTGGCTTCCCTGGGTGATGTTTTGCTTCTCCTCACGTTTGAGCTTAAGTTTGAGGCAAACTTTAGCTCAAACGTGAGTCCTCCTTCTTGCCCTTGCCATCTTCTTTTCTTCAACCTTCTTCAAAGCTTTTTCACCTATCATCAATCAATCAAAAGTATCAAAGCTATGCTCAAAATCATGAGATTGTTTCTCTTTCATAATATATGACAATTATAGCACAAAATCTCATGAAAATGCATCAATTTATCCAAGGTTGATTGAATCAAAGGAAACATGAAATTCTACCCAATTGGCTTACTTATGGCTCAAGAAAGTGCATAAAATCAATTGAAAACAAAAGAAAAAGACTAGTGAAACTAGGCTAAGATGACTTGTCATCACAACACCAAACTTAAAGCTTGCTTGTCCCCAAGCAAGTACTGAGTTTATTGAGAAGAAAGAATGAAATGGAAGAGGATGTTTATGCTAGCAGAGTATTATTGGTAGCTCATGGAGTTTTATGTAGATATGTAAATACTCACTTTTTATTGACATTTAGGCCTAGAAAGTCTCATCCAAGCATCAAGCAACACACTGCTATGACCTCTCATTATTCCTTTGTCCTTGGTTACTATTTTTCTATAAGCTTTAGTTCAGTGTCATGTGTAACAAGCTCTTTTCTTTATTTATGCTTGACACATTATTCACTATAGACACTTGGCTCACATTCCTTCTTAGAACATTGATGCCCAGCACCTCTTTGGGTTACTAAATACCTTGTAGTTAGGTTGCTTTTGATAGTAGACTTTCAGTTGATAATTCCGGGTTAGTTAACCCAAGTTACCAAGTGTTGATGCACTCCAAAGAACTTAATAATCCAAGCAGATCCTAGTACAAAGACACCACAGGCATATATTCTAAGGTTCAAGCTATTGGTGTCTAGCTTTATTTCTTTTTTCTTTTGTTCTGTTGCCACCTTTGGCTTTTTCTTTTCTCTTTTTATTTTTCTTTTTAACCAAGGATTTTTATTTGATTGAGATTCATAGACAGTGAGCTATTTTCTACTTAGAAGGATAACAGTCTAGTCCTTTTATTCACTAAAAGTGAGCTACCACACAATCACACATACATGCCACCACTTACTATTATTTGACTTCTAGCTAGCAATGAACCATCTTACTTCATGTTTCAAACATTTCTTTTATTGAATTAAAAAGATACAGGGGACAGAGCATGCATTTAGTTAAGTGAAAGTAAACACACAAGCACACACTTAGACTAGCTTATTTATTGCAAAGAGTGATTCTGCTTGTACTAGATGAACACTTTAGCAAGTCATAAGTCAAAGCATTTCTCAACCGCAAGAGTTAAGTATAGATACAACCTATTGGTTTGCAGTTCTTTTGTTCTTCCTTCTGTTGTGCCCCTTTTGAGTTGTGGTGCATAATGTCTTCAAATGGTGGTTAGTTCCCTGCACAATTCTCAAAGGCTGCTTGCTTCTCAAGCCCTTAGGTGACTGGTTAGTATGCATGAATTGAGTGTGGCTTTTGGATTTAATTTGGTGTGGGAACACCAAACTTAATTCCTTGCCACTTTCTCTGATGCAACAGGTTAACTATATGTAAAATCTTGTGTCCTTGCTAAAGGTTATGGAGTTAAAACTAGAAAGCAGTTAAGTAGTTGAATAATCTGTTTGATTGCTTGGAGCTAGTATTGTGCAGGAAGTGAGAATGTGCTTTTAAATGAGGTTTTGGTGGAACACCAAACTTAGAATCCTTCATTCTCCCTTAAATTGTTTTGGTGTGCAACACCAAACTTAGCTTCTTGCAATGCATACCAATTATTCAACAGTTTTATTGAAAAGGCTATGAAAAGAAAACTACCTCAGGTTGGGTTGCCTCCCAACAAGCGCTCTTTTAATGTCACTAGCTTGACACTGGGGCTTTCTTTTATGGTGGTTGATGATTGTAGTGCCTCAACTTGTCCGCCCTGACTGTGATCCTCTTCTTTGTTCCTTGATGTTCAATTTCAACATGCTCTAATGAGAGTATATTGCTGACAGTGTAGTAATCATCAGTCTGTTGGCTTGTTCCCAGTTGTTGATAGATCATTGCACTTTATCACCTTTGGAAAGCCCTTCTGTTGGAATCTTTTTATTCTTCCAACCCCTTTTTGTGTTGTTCTTGTGTTTCTTCCTTCCTTTTGTTGACCTTTCTTCTTTGGCCGCAGGTTTACCTTGGAGATTTCTCTTCTTAGTGGCTAACACTACAATGTCCTCTTGAGCTTCTTCATTATTTTGCACAGTCTCTTTCTATTTTTGACTTGTTGTATCATCTATCTCTTGCTTGGGAGGGTAGCTGTTGTCTGTCTTGTTGATTCCCTCCTTCCATTGTAGATTTTTCTTTGTCATTTTCTGTACTATCCTTCTTTTTATGATTGAACTGTGTTTCTGGCAGTACACTCAAAGTGACACTCTCATCATGCATCCTGAGGGTTAATTCTCCTTGCTCTAAATCTATGATGGCTCTTATAGTGGCTAAAAATGGCCTTCCCAAGATGATTGAATTGTTTTCTTCTTCTTTAGTGTTCAATATTACAAAGTCCGCAGGAAAAATGAACTTGTCAACTTTAACTAAAAGGTTTTCAATCACTCCTTTGGGATATACTACTGACTGGTCCACCAATTCTAAGGACATCTGTATTGGTTTCACCTCCCCTATACCAAGCTTTTTCACTAAGGATGATGGAATTAAATTTATGCTTGCTCCTAAGTCACACATCCCCTTGTTGATAAGTAAATTTCCAATGGTGCAAGGTAGGAAGAAACCTCCAGGGTCTTCCACTTTGGGGGGAAGTCCTTTTCTGATGAGTGTACTGCATTCTTCAGTGAGAAGTACAGTTTCCTTCTCTTGCCAACTCCTCTTCTTGTTGATAAGTTCTTTTAAGAACTTTGCACACAGGGGCATTTGCTCAAGTGCTTCAGCTAAGGGAATATTGATCTCTAGTTTCTTGAAAGTCTCAAGGAACTTATGAAAATGATGGTCCTTAATCTCTTTGCTGAACCTCTGGGGATATGGCAGTTGAGGTGTAATGCTCTTTTTCACTTGCTACTGTCCTTGAATTGCTTCTTCTTCTCCCTTTTGTGAAGTGGTTGGTTGGTCTTCTTTCCTTCTTTTCTTCTCAGTGCTCTTGTTTGGCATCACATTTTGATCATTGGCTTCCTCTGCGTGTGTTGGCTTTTCCTCCTCTATTGGCCTTTTGCTGTTTTCCACTTGTTTCTTTGTAGTGTCATTATTGCTCATCAATGTTCTCCCACTTCTTAACTGTATCACCTTGCACTCTTCCTTAGGATTTGGAATTGTGTCACTTGGCAGGGAACTTGATGGTCTTTCTGTTGCAAGGTGTTTAGAGAGCTGGCCAATTTGCCTTTCCATATTCTTCATGGAGGCTTCCTGGTTCCTTGTTGTCATTTCCTGGTGCTTCATCATCTTTTCCATTAACATTTCCAGATTAGTGATCCTCTGAGAATCATGTGAAATTGCTTGGTTATGGGGTGTTGATGGTTGATGGTAAGTGTTTTGGTTGGTGGGTTGGTTATTGGATGGATAATGGTTAGAGTTTGGGAAGTTCTTTTGGGGTTTTCTGTAAGGGTTTTGGTTAGTTTGCTGTTGGTTGTGGTTTTGGTTGTTTCTTGAAGTGTTTTGATTTGAGTTCCTCTGCCATGGTTGTTGGTTTTGGTTGTGATTATTCCCCCATCTGAGGTTTGGATGGTTCTTCCAGGATGGATTGTAGGTGTCACCATACACCTCATTTGATCTTTGGTTATGCATATACTGCACTTGCTCTTGTTGTTCTTCTTCTTGGTTCTCCTCATTCTGCCCCCAAGGAGTTATTGGTTGGCTTGTGGCACTCACTGATGCTACTTGTAGGCCATCAATTCTTTTGGCCATTTGCTCAAATTGTTGCTGAATCTGCTGCTGCATCATTTTGTTTTGAGCCAGAATTGAATCCACTCCTTCCAGCTCCATTACTCCTTTTCTTTGTGATGGTTGGCGTTGCCTTTGATGAGCAAAGAAATACTGGTTGTTAGCCACCATGTCAATGAGATTTTGAGCTTCCTCTGCAGTTTTCATCAGTTGCAATGATCCTCCAGCTGAGTGATCAAGTGCCTCTTGAGCCTTTAGAGTGAGCCCTTCATAGAAGTTCTGCAGCTTGTCCCACTCAGTGAACATCTCTGGTGGACATTTCCTCAGCAGCGCTTTATATCTTTCCCATGCCTCATATAGATTTTCAGCATCCAATTGTGTGAATGTCTGCACCTCGGTCTTCAACCTAATGATCCTTTGAGGGGGTAAAATTTGGCAAGAAACTTGCTCACCAAATCATCCCAAGTATTGATGCTTTCCTTCGGGAATGTTTCTAGCCATTGAGTAGCCTTGTCCCTGAGAGAGAATGGGAATAACAGCAGCTTGTATATGTCAGGGTGTAATCTATTGCTTTTAACTGTGTCACAAATCCTCAAGAAAGTGGATAGATGTTGGTTCGGGTCCTCCAATGGTCCTCCTCCAAAAGAGCAGTTGTTTTGGACCAATGTGATGAGTTGTGGCTTCAGTTCAAAGTTATTTGCATTGACATTAGGGGTAAGAATGCTACTTCCACAATGTCTAGCATTTGCAAATGTATAGGAGGCCAGTACTCTCCTTTGTTGTGGGTTATTGTTAACCCCTCCTTCTGGATGGTTGGGATTAGATGGATCTCCTTCCATCTCGTGATATTCTTCCTCAGATTCTTTCTCTCCAACAATGCCTTTCCCTCTTTCAGCTCTTCTTAATCTCCTGAGAGTTCTCTGGTCAGCTTCAGATAAAATAGGAGTAGCTCTCCCTGTACCTGACATACAAATAAAACAAAAGAAACACACAACCAGTGACACTTCAATCTATTGCTAGAATGAAGTTTTAGTTAGCTTAAGCAAAACTTCAAACAATTAGTGGGTTAGTCAAAAATTAAAGAAACAGAAAAGAAAAAGTGCTTGATCTAGATCTCCACTTCACTTAATCATTGTCAATCTAATTCAATCCCCGGCAACGGTGCCAAAAACTTGATGTGTGGAAAACGATCCAACACAAAACTCACCGGCAAGTGTACCAGGTCGCATCAAGTAATAATAACTCACATGAGTGAGGTCGATCCCACAGGGATTGAAGGATTGAGCAATTTTAGTTTAGTGGGTGATTTAGTCAGGTGAACAAGAGTTGATTTGAGTGATTTGTAATTGACAGAAGCTAAATTGCATGAATTGTAAATGGGGATGGGAAATTTGTAGGGAATTAAAGAGAACAGAAAATAAAAGTGCTGAATCTTAAAGAACAAGAAATTAAATGGCAGAAACGTAGAACGCAAGAAATGTAAATTGCAGAATCTTAGAGTGCAAGAAATGTAAATGGCTTGAATGGTAAATGGGTCAAGGGTGTGGGATTGCAAGAATTAAACAAAAGAACAGTAAATCTCAACACATGGAAGAGTAGAAGATGACTTGAATTGAACCGGATCTAGATTAGAAACGTAAATGAACTTGAAAAGCATTCAACAGAGAAAATAAAATGATGGCTCCAGATCTCAGGACCCAAGAGACTAGATAACCAAGTCTAGATCTCAATGCCTTCCTAGATCCAAATTTAGAATTCAATTGCAAAAAAAGTAAAGATCAAGCAGTAGAAGAAGCAAAACCAAATTCAATTTCCAAAAGTTACAGTAAAGTAAGACAGAGAGATCTCAAGGTGAGATTGAGACAGAATTTCCTCAATTCTCAACACCCAAGATTCAAGACAAATGTAAATGAAATTTAAAACAAGAAAACTAAGAGGAAGAGAATTCAATTCCCCTTCCCCAAGACTCAAAACCTCAAAATAACTTCTAACCATAAGCTCTCCAAAATTACTCAGCAAAACTAAAAGGAAAAGCTCCCCCGAAAACTTAAATTCTAAGCTATTTATACACTCTCTTCAAATGATCTTCAAGCCTTGAATTGGGCCCTTGCTCTTGATGGAATTGGGTTGACAAAAGCCTCTGTTGATTGCTCTTGAAGTTGGAAAGAAACCCACTTGTGAACCGGGCCATGAACCATTTAAGCTTGAGTCAAAGTTTGAGGCAAACTTTGACTCAAGCTTTTTTTAGCAGCTGGCCCTTTGTGCTGCCATCCACGTTTAGCTCAAAGTTTGAGGTCAAACTTGAGCTCAAACGTGGCTCCTCCCTTGCATCTCTTTTGGCCAACGTTTGGCCCAACGTTTGAGGTAAACGTTGGCGCAAATGTGGCTCAATTAAACCTTCAGTCAGGGACTCTTCTTCATGCTAAAATGGCGCCAACGTTTGACCTCAAGTTTGAGGCAAACGTTGGCGCAAGCTTTTTGGCCTCCTGGGTGAAATTTTTCAAGCCAACGTTTGACCTCAAGTTTGAGGCAAATATTGGCGCAAGCTTTTGGCTTCCCTGGGTGATGTTTTGCTTCTCCTCACGTTTGAGCTTAAGTTTGAGGCAAACTTTAGCTCAAACGTGAGTCCTCCTTCTTGCCCTTGCCATCTTCTTTTCTTCAACCTTCTTCAAAGCTTTTTCACCTATCATCAATCAATCAAAAGTATCAAAGCTATGCTCAAAATCATGAGATTGTTTCTCTTTCATAATATATGACAATTATAGCACAAAATCTCATGAAAATGCATCAATTTATCCAAGGTTGATTGAATCAAAGAAAACATGAAATTCTACCCAATTGGCTTACTTATGGCTCAAGAAAGTGCATAAAATCAATTGAAAACAAAAGAAAAAGACTAGTAAAACTAGGCTAAGATGACTTGTTGTCGGAGATTGATTTAGATCAACAATGATTAAGTGGGTGAGAAGTCTAGATCAAGCATTTTCTTTATTTTTGTTCTCTGTTCTAAGTTGAAACCAAGGTGTTTGAGTTATTGCCTCACTAAGAAATTCATCTCTAAGATATGAATTTCAATTTTCCTTGGTGTTGTGTTTTTCAAAATTCAAATGGAGTTCAACTCATATTATGATCAAACAAATTTCATGGGATATTATCCACCATCACCAATCTCTAATGGTGGCTGGGAATATCACCAAGAAAATACAAATTTTAAGCACTCCAATCCATGGAGATTTGCTTCAGAGACACAAGATGAGCAAGAAGAGCATATGGGATATTTTATTCCACCACAAAATGATGCTAATCATGATTCTAATGGTGGATGGGAAGGGAATTCTAATGCTCCATATGATATTCATCCAAAGATACCATCACTTGACCATGCTTCAACAGAAAGCCCCTATCAAAACTCACCACCCACACAAACTTCCATGAACCAAAGCCTCTCAAAGCTTGAGACCATGTTTGAAAAATATGAGAGGGAGGCACAGATATCCTGGAACGAGCAAGAGAATTCATTCAAAAATATAGAAGTGATGGTAAACCAAATGTTAAGTGCAAGGGAGAAAGTGGAAGAGCAAGATGAGGAGGCTACTGCATCAAGTGAACTTCCAATGAAGAATGAGGTGGTTGAAAATGAAACTGCACTTGAGGTGACAAAGGAACATGAACATTCACAACCCTCACAAACTTCCCTTGAATCTGTGATCGAAAAATATGAAGAGGAGATGAAGAAATCTTGGGAAGAACAACAAACCTCCTCCATAAAAGAACTATTAAGTCAAATGTTGAGTGCAAAGAAAGGAGTGGAGGAACAAAAAAGTGAGGAAGTCATTCAAGAGAATTCACACCCAAGTGAAATGGAGAAGTGCACAGAGGAGAGCCCCATTAGAGAGCATTGGAGGCTAGCTCCACTGGGGAGTAGTAGGATTAGAGAACTCTCTCTTTAATTTTCATTTTTGTTTTAAATCTTGGATTGAGAGTGGAAGGAATTCTGTTTTCATTCTCTATCTGCAACTTCTCTTGTTCTTCTTCTGCAATTTACTTTTCCATTTTCATTTTGCAATTGTTCTTGTTGGATCAAGGAAGGGGTTGAGATCTAGACTTGTTTTCTAGTCTCATTGATCCCCTGAGATCTTCACTTGTCTTTTTAGATTTCACAATTGAATTGAGTTTTCTTGCTGGTTTACTTTTCTGCTACAATTTCCTTCTCTGCAATTTTTACTTTCTATTTCTAATGCTCTCAATTTATTTTCCTGCACCTTTGTTCATCCACACTTTACATTTGAGCTGCTGTGATTTGAATTTACTTTCAATTGGTTTGAGCCATAAGTAAGCCATTTGGGTAGGATTTCATGTTTTCTTTAGATTCAATCAACCATGGATAAATTGATGCATTTTCATGAGTTTTTGTACCATAATCACTTGAATTTCAAGAAGAAGAAGAACTCTCATGATTATAGCATAGCTTTGATGCTTTTGATTGATTGATGATAGGTGAAAAAGCTTTGAAGAAAGTTGAAGAAAAGAAGATGGCAAGGGCAAGAAGGAGGACTCACATTTGAGCTAAAGTTTGCCTCAAACTTAAGCTCAAACGTGAGGAGACGCAAAACATCACCCAGGAAAGCCAAAAGCTTGCGCCAACATTTGCCTCAAACTTGAGGTCAAACGTTGGCTTGCAAAAATCTCACCCAGGGAAGCAAAAAGCTTGCGCCAACGTTTGTCTCAAACTTGAGGTCAAACGTTGCTCCTCACAGCCTGAAGGGGTATACTTCCAACATAAATAACTTGAGCTACAGAGCTCCAAATGAGGTGATTCAAAAAGAAATGGAAAGTAAGAATCGAGAGCTTTCCAAGCATATATGGCACTGCATGGTGAACACTAAAATTGAGGGAGAAAACTGCCCCGAAATGTGCATAAACGAACATAGTGGCAACCTGCAGTGAGGCCAACTGACCTCTGCACCTTCGACGGAGAATAACTCGAGCTGTGGAGCTCCAAATGATGTGATTTCAACGTCATTGGAAAGTAGACATTCAGGGCTTTCCAACAATATATAATAGTATTGGGTGGACAATGCGTTTGAGTCTCCAGAATCTGGCGTTTTCGACCACGTTTGAGGCAAACGTTGCCTCAAATGTTGCACACCAAAGCCAGCGACCATGTCCTCTTAAAAGGAGCATAACTTGAGTTGTAGATGTCCAATTGAGATGATTCCAATTGGGTTAGAAAGCTGACATTCAGAGCTTTCTAACCATATATAATAGTCTATAGTGAGCATGAAATTGGCAACATTGACAAGAGGACAAAGTAGCACCCCAAGACTTGATGTGCAACAAGCGTCAACGTTTGCGTCCAAGTTGGGCCTCAAACTTGGACTCAAACGCTAATGACAGCAAAATACTGTTCTGCATAATTTCATCAACCCAAATTTTGAGTTAAAGTTTGCCTCAAACTTTGACTCAAACTTAAAGGCTCCAAAGTCCAAATTGCAAACGGATTTCTTCCCAAGTCCAAGAGCAACCATCCGGATCCATCTTCAACCCAATTCCACTCCCAAGCAAGCAAAGCCCACATGACTCAAAGGCACACAAAGATAGATAAAATAGGAATTTCATTTAATTGTAATTTGTTTTTAATTTCATTTTCATTTTCATTTTCATTTTGTAAAGCCTATATAAGGCATCATTTTCATATTTGTTAGGAGGAGAGCTTCATCAGAGAGCACTGAGAGGCTAGCTCCACTAGGGAGCATTAGGATTTGAGAGATCTCTCTTAGTTTTCATTTTGTTTTGAATCTTGGGTTGAGAATTGAAGAAATTCTATTTCAATCTCACCTCGAGAATTCTTTCTGTTTTCTTCTTCTGCAAACTTTCAAGTGAATTGTGATTTGAATCAAAGTTCTTTTCATTGCTTTCATCTTTAATTTTCCTGCATCTTGTTTGCTATTGGATCAAGGAAAGAATTGAGATCTAGACTTGTTTTCTAGTCTCCTCCACCCCTGAGATCTTCAACATCCTTTTAATTGCTGCAATTTAGCATCAGTCATTTTCTGTTTTTAATCTTTCAAGCATTTTTACTTTCTGTTACATTGCTTCCAATTTTCATTTCCTGCAATTGCTCTAAGTTCTTATTCACTGCAATTTTGCTTCTCTGCTTACATTGTTCCCAATTTATTCTTCCTGCAATTTAAATTTCCAGTTGCGTGATCTGTTGCTCTCTTTAATTTCCAACACCCCAGCCCCTTTACTTTTCATGCAATTTACTTTTCTTGCAATTTAAGTTTCAGCTATTTTACTTTCTTGTTCTTTAAGTTAATTGCAATTTTACTTTCTGCATCTTTAAGATTCATTGCAATTTACTTTCTGTTGGCTACATTTCACACAATTCACTCAATGTTAGCTTGACTAAACTAATCACCCACTAAAATTGCTTGATCCATTAATCCCTGTGGGATCGACCTCACTCTAAGTGAGTTTTACTACTTGATACGACCCGGTACACTTGCCGGTGAGTTTTAGGTGTTTTGGGAATTCGTTTTTCCAAAAAAAAAATCCCATCAAGTTTTTGGCGCCGTTGCCGGGGATTGATTTAGATCAACAATGATTAAGTGGGTGAGAAGTCTAGATCAAGCATTTTCTTTGTTTTTGTTTTCTGTTTCAAAGTGAAACCAAGGTGTTTGAGTTTTTGTCTCACTAAGAAATTCTCATCTCTGATATGAGTAATTTCAATTTTCCTTGGTTGTGTGTGTTACAAAACTCAAATGGAGTTCAACTCATCTTATGATCAAACATGTTTTATGGGATATTACCCACCATCACCAATCTCTAATGGTGGCTGGGAATATCACCAAGAGATTACACATTCTGAGCACTCCAATTCATGGAGATTTGCTTCAGAGACACAAGATGAGCAAGAAAACCATATGGAATATTTCCTTCCACCACAAAATGATGCAAGTCATGATTCTAATGGTGGCTGGAAAGGGAATTCTAATGCTCCATATGATATTCATCCAAAGTTATCATCACTTGACCATGCTTCAACAGAAAGCCCCTTTCAAAACTCACCACCCACACAAACTTTCATGAACCACTCAAGGTTCTCAAAGTTTGAATCCATGCTCAAAAGATATGAGGAGAAGACAATGAAAGTTTGGAAAGAACAAGAAAACTCCCTCAAAAACATGGAAGTGCAGCTAGCTCAATTGGTGAGTGCAACAAAGAAGGAGGAAAAACAAGAGGAAGAGGCTACTGAGTCAAGTGAATTTTTAGTGAAGAAAAAAGAGGTGGTGGAAACATTTGAACCTGAACTTGCATATTCACAGAGGCCACTTGAGATGACAAGGGAACATGAAAACTCACAACTCTCTCAAACCTCCTTGAAACAAAACGGCTCAACAATTGAATCCATGATTGAAAGATATGAAGAGGAGATGAAGAAATGTTGGGAAGATCAACAAACTTCCTCCATAAAAGAACTATTAAGTCAAATGTTGGGTGCAAAGAAAGGAGTAGAGGAGCAAGAAAGTGAGAAAGACAACCAAAGAATTCCAAACTCAAGTGAAGCAGAGAAGTACATAGAGGAAAAGCTCATGGAACCACCAATTCAAAAGGCTCTGGATGAATACAAAACTCCAATAATCACACAGCAACCAAGTCTTGAATCCAAAGAAGTGAAGGCAACTAGCAAGAACACCAATTCTGTCCCTAATCCAGCAAGCAAGATCAATCAAGCCATTTGCAGAAGGAAGCTTGCTGAGGAAAGGCCAAGGCAAGGGACACTAGCTGAATCCTTCCCTCCTTTGAGGTCATTCCTCTTAACAAACTGGAAGAAGAGGAAGAAAGTGAAGAAAAACATGTCAAGCTAATGACACTAAAAGAGCACTTGTTGGGAGGTAACCCAACCGTAGGTAACATTTCTTATCTGCTTTGTTTTCGTTCTTTGTTTTGTTTAAATTCAATAAATTGGCATATGGTTACATTCTAAGTTTGGTGTTACCTTGCAACAAATTGTTTTCAATCTTTTTGGATGATTGCATCAAATCAAAAATGAAAGTGACACACCAAGATTCTAAGTTTGGTGTGCCACTTATTTTTCTATGCAATTCATTCAAGCAACACTACTTGTCTGCATAATCATAATGCCTCTGCAGTTTTATTTTCTCTTTTGACTTGACACTTTTTCATTCTACTTGCTTTAGTCATTTTTCTATCTTTACTTGCTTTCATTTAATTTGCTGTTTAACTGTTCTTGTTAATACTTCACCAAGACATCCTTATTCATGACAGATTCTTCACTTGGTGATTGTATTTAATATATAACAGTTTTATTTAGTTTTAGTTTAAATAAATTGACATATGGTTGCATTCTAAGTTTGGTGTTGCTATGCAACAAAAATTTGCTTCCAATCCTTACTGGATACTTGCATTAATTCCAAGTGAAAGTGTCACACTAAGTTGGGTGTGCCATTTATCTTTTATGCAATGTATTGTGCACACCTTCTTATCTATGCAATCACAATATCTCTGTCCTTTGTGCCTTGATTATTATCTTTAATTTTGCTTGCTTAAAACACATGTGCTACTAATATTTCATTGTGTAAGACATTCATGATCCATCTTAGCCCCATAGCCATTGTTCTAATTGTTGCTTGAGGATGAGCAAGAATTCTGAGTTTGGCAAGGGAAAGGGAAGAATGGGAGGAAAATGACAACAATAGAGAAGATGAACTACAAGGTTGTAAAGTTCCTTTTCCTCTCATTTGTTTCAAGCACTATAAACTGCATGATTGTCTTTACCTTTCTGTATGCATGTGTGTATGAAAAGGCATAGTTTGATTTCTAAATTGCAACATGGTACTGTGCCATTATGATTACCAACTTGAGTTTTGTGAATTCAAAAGCAATAAAGTATCATGATCATAAACAAACAAGGAATTAAAGAAGAATTTAGCATGTGCATAAAAGTATTGGAAAGCTAGTATGTTTGATTGTTACTTAATTGCATTAGATTTTATTTAATTGAAGTTTTCATCTAGCACGTTTTGTGAAATCTTTTAAAATCATGAAAACCTTGAAGAAGCAAATGCAAAATAAAGCAAGAAAAGAAAAAGGGAAAGAATGAGAAAGCTGAAGGCTCTGAGTACCAATGACAATTATATTGTTAAGTACTTGTGGTGTTTATGTATCAAACCAAATGCTTGAAAACAAAACACTTAGAAGTCAAGGCTAGGCTCAAGTGCAAAAGCACTCCCTCAAAGCTCAAGGTTCTGAGCATCAATGATTAGAGAGTAAAGAAAAGAAACAAATGAGCTTAATGAAGTCCTCTAATTCAAATGCTTGTGGTGGTTATGTATCAAGTGGAAATATTTGAAAACAAAGCATTTAGAATCGTAGCTTTGTTATTAACTCGTGGGGCAAAGCACCCAAAAGGAGAAGCTAACAAGAAAAATCAAAAGCTTGCTTCAAGGAAGAAACATAAAGAAAAGATTTCATAAAATGAGCTAAATAGAAGCATCAATCATTTACATTTCTTTTGTGATTGTAGCATGCATAGAAAACTAGCTTGCCATGAACATTGAGTTGCTATTCTTCTTACCTTGGATTGTCAATCTCTATTGCATGATTCTTTTCTTGCTTGGGGACAAGCAAGGTTTAAATTTGGTGTTGTGATGACAAGTCATCTTAGCCTAGTTTCACTAGCCTTTTTCCTTTGTTTTCAATTGGTTTTATGCACTTTCTTGAGCCATAAGTAAGCCATTTGGGTAGGATTTCATGTTTTCCTTGGATTCAATCAACCATGGATAAATTGATGCATTTTCATGAGTTTTTGTACCATAATCACTTGAATTTCAAGAAGAAGAAGAACTCTCATGATTATAGCATAGCTTTGATGCTTTTGATTGATTGATGATAGGTGAAAAAGCTTTGAAGAAGGTTGAAGAAAAGAAGATGGCAAGGGCAAGAAGGAGGACTCACGTTTGAGCTAAAGTTTGCCTCAAACTTAAGCTCAAACGTGAGGAGAAGCAAAACATCACCTAGGGAAGCCAAAAGCTTGCGCCAACGTTTGCCTCAAACTTGAGGTCAAACGTTGGCTTGCAAAAATCTCACCCAGGGAAGCAAAAAACTTGCGCCAACGTTTGCCTCAAACTTGAGGTCAAACGTTGCTCCTCACAGCCTGAAGGGGTATACTTCCAACAAGAATAACTTGAGCTACAGAGCTCCAAATAAGGTGATTCAAAAAGCAATGGAAAGTAGGAATCGAGAGCTTTCCAAGCATATATGGCACTGCATGGTGAACACTAAAATTGAGGGAGAAAACTGCCCCAAAATATGCATAAACGAACATGGTGGCAACCTGCATTGAGGCCAACTGACCTCTGCACCTTCGACGGAGTATAACTCGAGCTGTGGAGCTCCAAATGATGTGCTTCTAACGGCATTGGAAAGTAGACATTCAGGGCTTTCTAACAATATATAATAGTATGGGGTGGACAATGCGTTTGAGCCTCCAGAATCTGGAGTTTTCGCCATGTTTGAGGCAAACGTCGCCTCAAACGTTGCACACCAAAGCCAGCGACCATGTCTTCTTCAAAGGAGCATAACTTGAGTTGTAGATGTCCAATTGAGGTGATTCTAATTGGGTTAGAAAGCTAACATTCAGATCTTTCCAACCATATATAATAGTCTATAGTGGGCATGAAATTGGCAACGTTGACAAGAGGACAAAGTAGCACCCCAAGACTTGATGTGCAACAAGCGTCAACGTTTGCGTCCAAGTTAGGCCTCAAACTTGGACTCAAATGCTAATGACAGCAAAATACCGTTCTACATAATTTCATCAACCCAAAGTTTGAGTTAAAGTTTACCTCAAACTTTGACTCAAACTTAAAGGCTCCAAAGTCCAAATTGCAAACGGATTTCTTCCCAAGTCCAAGAGCAACCATCCGGATCCATCTTCAACCCAATTCCACTCCCAAGCAAGTAAAGCCCACATGACTCAAAGGCACACAGAGATAGATAAAATAGGAATTTCATTTAATTGTAATTTATTTTTAATTTCATTTTCATTTTTATTTTTATTTTGTAAAGCCTATATAAGGCATCATTTTCATATTTGTTAGGAGGAGAGCTTCATCAGAGAGCACTGAGAGGCTAGCTCCACTAGGGAGCATTAGGATTTGAGAGATCTCTCTTAGTTTTCATTTTGTTTTGAATCTTGGATTGAGAATTGAAGAAATTCTGTTTCAATCTCACCTCGAGAATTCTCTCTGTTTTCTTCTTCTGTAAACTTTCAAGTGAATTATGATTTGAATCAAAGTTCTTTTCATTGCTTTCATCTTTAATTTTCCTGCATCTTGTTTGCTATTGGATCAAGGAAGGAATTGAGATCTAGACTTGTTTTCTAGTCTCCTCCACCCCTGAGATCTTCAACATCCTTTTAATTGCTGCAATTTAGCAATAGTCATTTTCTATTTTTAATCTTTCAAGCATTTTTACTTTCTGTTGCATTGCTTCCAATTTGCATTTCCTACAATTGCTCTAAGTTCTTATTCACTGCAATTTTGCTTCTCTGCTTACATTGTTCCCAATTTATTCTTCCTACAATTTAAATTTCCAGTTGCGTGATCTATTGCTCTCTTTAATTTCCAACACCCCAACCCCTTTACTTTTCATGCAATTTACTTTTCTTGGGATTTAAGTTTCAGCTATTTTACTTTCTTGTTCTTTAAGTTAATTGCAATTTTACTTTCTACATCTTTAAAATTCATTGCAATTTACTTTCTGTTGGCTACATTTCACACAATTCACTCAATGTTAGCTTGACTAAACTAATCACCCACTAAAATTGCTTGATCCATCAATCCCTGTGGGATCGACCTCACTCTAAGTGAGTTTTACTACTTGATGCGACCCGGTACACTTGCCGGTGAGTTTTAGGTATTTTGGGAATTCGTTTTTCCAAAAAAAAAAATCCCATCAAGTAGTAAAACTCACGTGAGTGAGGTCGATCCCACAGGGATTGATGGATCAAGCAACTTTAGTGGATGATTAGTTTAGTCAAGCTAACATTGAGGTGAATTGTGTGAAATTGTAGCCAACAGAAAGTAAATGACAATGAATTTAAAGTTGCAGAATGTAAATGGGCAAGTAACTTAAAGAGCAAGAAATGTAAATTGCAAGAATCTTAAATTGCAAGAAAAGTAAATTGCATTAAATGTAAAGGGGCGTGGGTGCAGGGAAATTAAAGAAAGCAATAGATCAAGCAACTGGAAATTTAAATTGCAGGAAATATAAAAGGAACTGGGTGCTGGGAACAATGTAAGCAGAGAAGCAAAATTGCAGTGAATAAGAACTTAGAGCAATTGCAGGAAATGTAAACTGGAAGCAATGCAACAGAAAAAAAAATGCTTGAAAGATTAAAAACAGAAAATGACTGATGCTAAATTGCAGCAATTAAAAGGATGTTGAAGATCTCAGGGATGGAGGAGACTAGAAAATAAGTCTAGATCTCAAGTCCTTCCTTGATCCAACAAGAGAAAAGTTGCAGAAAATTAAAAGAAAGATTGCAGAAGAAGTAAAGAGAAGTTGCAAATAGAGAATAAAAACAGAATTCCTTCCAATCTCAATCCAAAATTTCAAAACAGAAAAGAAGACTAAGAGAGAAAGCAAAATGAAATCTAAAGAGTGCAAAACTCCCTATTGGAGCTGGCCTTCTAATGCTCTAGCAGAGCTCCCTCCTAGTGAAATGAAACTAATGCCTTTATATAGGCTTTTACAAAATGAAAAATAAAAACAATATTTACAAAATAAAATTCCTAATCTAACTTCTCTGTGTGCCTTTGAGTCATGTGGGCTTTGCTTGCTTTGGAGTGGAATTGGGTTGAAGATGGATCCGGATGGTTGCTCTTGGACTTGGGAAGAAATCCGTTTGCAATTTGGACTTTGGAGCCTTTAAGTTTGAGTCAAAGTTTGAGGCAAACTTTAACTCAAACGTTGGGTTGATGAAATTATGCAGAATGGTATTTTGCTGTCATTGGCGTTTGAGTCCAAGTTTGAGGCCCAACTTGGATGCAAACGTTGACGCTTGTTGTACATCAAGTCTTGGGGTGCTACTTTGTCCTCTTGTCAACGTTGTCAATTTCATGCCCACTATAGACTATTATATATGGTTGGAAGTCTCTAAATGTCAGCTTTCTAACCCAATCTGAATCATCTCAATTGGACATCTACAACTCAAGTTATGCTCCTTTAAAGAGGACAGGGTCGCTGGCTTTGGTGTGCAACGTTTGAGGCGGCGTTTGCCTCAAACGTGGTCAAAAACTCCAGATTCTGGAGGCTCAAACGCATTGTCCACCCCATACTATTATATATTGTTGGAAAGCCCTAAATGTCTACTTTCCAATGCCGTTGGAAGCGCATCATTTGGAGCTCTACAGCTCGAGTTATACTTCGTCAAAGGTGCAGAGGTCAGTTGGCCTCACTGCAGGTTGCCACCATGTTCGTTTATGCACATTTCGGGGCAGTTTTCTCCCTCAATTTTTGTGTCCACCATGCAGTGCCATATATGCTTGGAAAGCTCTTGATTCCTACTTTCCATTGCTTTTTGAATCACCTCATTTGGAGCTCTTTAGCTCAAGTTATTCTTGTTGGAAGTATACCCCTTCACGCTGTGAGGAGCAACGTTTGACCTCAAGTTTGAGGCAAACGTTGGCGCAAGCTTTTTGCTTCCCTGGGTGAGATTTTTGCAAACCAACGTTTGACTCAAAGTTTGAGGCAAACGTTGGCGCAAGCTTTTGATGCCTCTAGGGTGAAGTCAAGCTCTTCCTCACGTTTGAGCTAAAGTTTGAGGCAAACTTTGGCTCAAGCTTTTTGTCCTCTCTTGCTCTTTGCCATTCCTTCTTTCTTCAACCCTCTTCAAAGCTCTTTTCACCTATCATCAATCAATCAAAAACATCAAAGCTATGCTCAAAATCATGAGATTGTTTCTCTTTCATAATATATGACAATTATAGCACAAAATCTCATGAAAATATATTAATTTATCCATGGTTGATTGAATCAAAGGAAACATGAAATTCTACCCAATTGGCTTACTTATGGCTCAAGAAAGTGCATAAAACCTATTGAAAACAAAGGAAAAAGCATAGAAAAATATGACATGATGACATGTCATCAGTGGGCTGAAAGCAAAAATCAAAAGCCCAAGAAAAAGCAAAAAAAAGAAGCCAAAGGAATCAGATGGGCCACCAAGCTGAGTTTAATTCCCTCCATCTTGCTCTTACCAAAGCATCGTTCCTCTCTCTTTTGTCTTAGTCAAATCAGAGTTTCAGAAAAGTAAGAAAGAGAAAGAGAGAGAGAGCTTCTTCACTAAGCAAGTCACCAAAGAAGCAAGAGAGAGAAGGATTAAGCTTGAAACTCAGAAGTCTAATCAGAAAATCCAAACCAAATTAAGCTTAGGTTAAAGGTAACCCATTTCCTCTTGCATGCATCAGATCTTCTTCTCTTCTTTCCAACTCTCTGCTCTATCCGAAATGGGATTCAAAGGAAAGCTGGTTTCTGTTCTTCTCTGCTGTGTATCCACAGTCTTAAACATGACTTGGGGACCAAGTTGGATTTCAAGGGCTCAGATCAAGTTGACCATGGAAAGATTTCTATGGTTGCTGCTTATGGCTTTTGATCAAGATGAAGAAGTCAGAAGCAAAGTTTCTACTCTGAGGTTTAATGAGAGAAAGTTAGTCTGTGGGTTGGTGAAGCTCAAGACTCAAGAAGTTGACCTAGGAAGGTGAACCTAGCTACATGCAAGGAGATAAAAGAAGTCTTGTTGTTCATTCAGAGAACAAGAAGAGAAAACCAGAGAGTGAGAATAGTGTTCTGCAAAGAAGTTCCTCTACTTGGATAATGCTGTCTTTCAAAGAAGCATTCGGCCAATACTGAAGAACTGTATCTAAGGTTTGCGAATCTGGTTTTGCACATAGCTAAGAGGCTGCTGATGAAGTCAATCTCTTTCATGTTTTACTGATTGTGATGTACTTTTCTATGTATATCTTTCTGTAATTTCTTGTGAGAAAAGGCATTGTGAGAAAACTCAAGTAAAAGCCATGAGTGGAAAAAAGCTGAGTGAAACACTTGAGAGAAAAGCCTAGAGTTATTTTCTGATTTCTTTAGGTATGTCTATGTCTTGTATTTTGTACCTGTAAGGTATCCCTTTCTTAGTTGGGTTAGCACTAAGAGTGAATAGTTAGATATTAGCATAGCCAATGTCAAGTTAGGTTAGAACTTGAGTGTGAAAGAATTGGGTCAATCCTGTGAAATTGGTGTATGTAATACTGTTAACTATAGTGAAAATTCTTCCACTGTTGTGGAGGAGACTGGACGTAGGTTGCATAGCACAAGGCAACCGAATCAGGATACATGCTGGTGTTAGCTTTTCTCTTCTCTGTTGTGTTCTGTTTTCTGATATTCATGAGACAAAAATAAATTATCTCATAAATTTTCGCTGCTTAGTTTAAACAGAATCAGAATTGTAATTTTATTTATAAAGGTCATAACAGCAACTAAAAGGAAGGCATAAATTCAACCCCCCTTCTCTAAACCTACCACAACCTTCATCAGTGCATTAAAATTAAATTTTATGTTCTTTAAACAATTAAGCTACTATTAATTACAATTTTTAACTATTGATTACCTCCCACTTAATTAAAAAATTCATTGTTATAATATTTATGGCATAAAAATTGTTTTTAACCAAAATAACTATTATAAGCAAAATCATTTAAGAGTTAAAATAAAAAATTGCTATATAATTTTTAAATAAAAAATATAATTAATAAATAGATAATTTTTTTTTAACTAAACTGATTTTCTAAGGGAAAAACACTAATAATTTGACTTATGTTTAGAAAACTAAGCTTTAAATTGGTAATTAACTAGTTGGTTAGTTTCGGAAAATACATTACCACTACTTATTACTTTTTTATTTAATTGATTTAGTTATTTATTTAGAGTTTTGATATATACTAAATTAAATTTACTAAGATAAATATTACTGCATATTAAGTTTAATGAAACAAAACTTTTAACATGAATTTTAAGAAGATCATTATAATTTATTGTGAGGGCAAAGATCATATAATAATAGAGACATCTATATTTCTAGTATTTTTTGTTCAGTTCCACATATGAGAAATAACACCAAATCCTTAGTTTTATGGTTTTAGCAAATTGAGTGTTGTATTTGGAGAAAGTTAAGTTTGTTTAAAATGAAAAATGAACTAACTTTGATTACATAAAAGAGACTTGCCCGTCAAGTTAATATTGAAGGACCAACTCAGGAGTAAGGAAGTTGATGGGTTATATTTATGTTTTTTAGTTGTCCCCATTATCGACATAGGAAGTTCATTCTTTGTGGTTCACCAATTGGAGATTGCTGGCCTTTCTTAATGATATGCTTAAGAGTGATGGCGAGTCACATAAGTGATAGAGATTGGGATGGCGAGCTCTGATTTTGCGGCAAGGAGGCGCCTTTGGAGTGTGACCAAAGCAGCAATCATGGAGGATTGTGGAATTTTTTGGGCCTCTTAGGTCCTGACAAAAGAAAGACAAAGAAATCCTTCAGACCCAAGAAAAATGGAAGGAGCAGATATGAATGTGAAGGATGAAACTCACCAAATCTGAACTGCGCTGGCGAAAGGTTGCTGTAGTGGCAACTAGAGAGGAAAGACAAATCTGGGCTGAGTGTTGGTGGTTTATTTTAGAGCATTTGACTTTTTAGTTGTGGCTGGAATGGAAAAATGAGTTAATACTCAAAAGTCAAAACAGTTATATTAGATGTACATTAAAATCAGCCACCGGTATAAATAATTGATCTGAGAAACTTACCTTTGATTAGAAGAGGAGAGTGAAGCATACTGAGAAAAGAAGAGACAGCAGCGATAAAAACAGGAGATGAACGACACTAAAAAGAGGCGATGCGCTGAGAACAGAAGAAATTGAGAAGAGGCACTGTGCGGAAAAAAGAAGAAATTGATTAGGAGTGGCGTGATCGAAGAAACTGGGTTAGCTGGGTCGTGGTTCTGTTTTGGTGTGCGCATGATATGTTATTAGTTACTTCTATACATATATTGTAACCCTTTTCATTAACTTATGTATTTTATGGGAAATGCTAGTTGTACAATAATAATCAGTCTTTAATCAGTCTTTAATTAGATTTAAATAATATTTAATTATTTTTTTAGTGTAACATGTTCCTATTTTGTAGATACATATCTATAATTAGATTTTAATTTAAATTTAAATTTTAAAACCCACCCACTTCATTGGTGGTTACAGTGACTTTGCTTTACTTTCGTAACTTTACGTAACAAATACAGTTTTTTAAATTCTTTATTCTATGGGACATTCACACGCATTAGTGAATTCCAAATCAAAAAGGACGCTGCCAGCTGAATTCTCCATCTCGTCTTTATTGGTGAAGACCATCACCACCTTCCAGCTGAAGTACTCTCTCATTTTGCATTTGGTGAAAGGTATCATTAATTTCCACACATGTGTTTATGTAATTTGTTAAGAAATACCATGTTCAATATTTTTAATTATATTTTAATTTAAACATAAAAATACTCTGCTGATTTAATTGGAACAAAGTTGATCTTATTTAATTTTATTAATAAAGTTGTTGCAAATAAAGTACTATCTACATAAGTAGTTTGAGCAAAGAAGCAAAAAAAATCTGGAGTTTAAGAGAGAAGATGTAGTTGATATGGTCATAAAAATTCTCTTGTTATTTATCAATTATAACACATGATAGTATGATATTTTATTCAAAATATTTTTAAAACACATCCAAAATCAGGCTAACTTTAAATATTTAAATTTAAACGTTAATAATACAATTAATCTTTTGATTTTTTATTCGATCAAATGAAAATAATATTTATTATTTAAATTATCAGTTAAATTTTTTTCGATACTTATTAGTTTTCAAAATTATTATAATCAACAATTAATTTAAAATTGTGTTGTTATTTTTCGATTATAACACATCTGATAGTATGATATTTTATACAAAATATTTTTAAAACACATCTAAAATCAGTCAACTTTAATAATACAATATAAATGTTAATAATACAATTATGAATGGTCGAATATAATTATATACATAAACTAAAATATTTTCAATTGCAGTTTCTTTTTCAATTGTAACACATCTAAAATATTAAGTTATACAAAAAATATTTTTAAAACACATCCAAAATCATAAATCTAAAATTTAAATTTAAACATTAAAAAACAATTGTAACACATCTAAAATTATGAAGTTATACAGAAAATATAAAATCATAAATCTAAAATCTAAATTTAAACATTAAAAAATAATTGTAACACATCTAAAATTATGAAGTTATACAGAAAATATTTTTGAAACACATCCAAAATCATAAATCTAAAATCTAAATTTAAACATTAAAAAATAATTGTAACACATCTAAAATTATGAAGTTATACATAAAATATTTTTAAAACACATCCAAAATCATAAATCTAAAATTTAAATTTAAACATTAAAAAGACAGCGTTGTAAATGAGCGCCGAAAAGGAGGAAGACAGCGTTGAGGATGAGCGCGGAAGAGGAAGGTGGCACGGATGAACCGACAGCGGAGGATGACTTCTCGATGTGCACCTCTGAGTTTTCCATGTGCGCCTCTGGATTTTCGACATGGCGCAAACGTGACTTCTCTACTTCTTTGAGTGTTATTGTACGAGTTTAATTAATAATTTGATAGTTTAAGGTTTATTTTATAATTTTAAAATTAAAATTTTGAATTTTGAATAATTTGATTTTTAGATATGTATTTAAATTATAATATATTAATAATTAAATATATTAAATCTGAAACAGAAATTTAAAATTTAAATTTTAAATTTTAATTTTTTTTAGATTGTATTTTGAATGTGTATTTAATTTTAAAAAGACAATAAATCTATTCATAATTTTTAGTTGTGTTTATTTTAATTTTTTTAATTATTATAATAAAAGGCTGAATGTTATCCTATTTTTAAAAGATACCTAATTAAACCGGTATTTTATCGTATTTGTAGAGAATGGCTGAAAGCTGTGTACAATAGCATTTTTGTACTTAAAATGACTTCATAAGACTACAAAATTAATTTTTCAATTTTTAATTGACCAAATTTAAACCCTCAAATTTTAAAACATAATTTACATTAGCCCTTCTATCTATGTTGTTATAAAAAGATGACCTGACACATTAAGTTGATAGCTAATTCTTACAATAATTATGTGAGGTTGTAAATTTGGGAGAAGCCATAGGAGGGAATATTGTTGAAGAAGAAGAGGGTGGTGGACTGGTGGAGGCCATCAACGGAGAAGTCAAAGACAATAGCGGCTCACTGGAAAACAAGGTAAAACAAGGGATTTCTCACTAGCAGTGGCGCAAAAGGTGGTGGTTGCATGGTCAACGATCGCCATCGCCAGAAAGCGAAACATATATGATGGAAGAAGCATGTTTGGGTAGTTCTATTTCTTGGTTTGTCATTTTTCATGGTTTTATTCATGATTTGGTTATGGATTTATGTGGATTCAAGTGCATGGTTATTGAATTTGGAAGATTATAAAATCACTCAGATAAAATTGAAAATTTTTTTGGAGAAATGAAAAGGAAATTCTAGTTTCTTTGGTTTTTGTCCCTTCTTCATTTGGGAGAAAGATTATTCGCTTTTTTGTTTGATTCTTTTTTAACTTTTTTTAATATTTTCTTTTAGGAAATTTATCCTTTTTTTTTATATAAGCATTGCGTTATTGAGAAAAGATTAACGCCTTCAATCTAGGAAATTTGAGACATTTGCTAGGAGTTTATGCTCAATCAAACAAGATTAATAATGTTGTACATTCAAATTTGTTTATGAAGTAAGTCTAACCAAATAAACAATAAGATTTAAAATAATATTAGTCATGACTAATTTTTATTATGTTTAAGTATTTAGTTAGACTTGGTTAATAAAAAAAGGTTTAATTACTCTATTGGTCTTTATAGTTTTGTGAAATTTTCAATTAGGTTTATATACTTTTTTTTCTTTTAATTGGGTTTCTGCACTATTTTTTTTTTCAATTAAGTCCCTTTTAGTAGTAATTGGCTTAATTTTATAGGACCCACTAAAAAAAAGAATTGGTATAGAAACCTAAATAAAAGGAAAAAAAAGTGTAATGACCCAATTTAAAAAAAAAAATTGGTGCAAGGACTCAATTAAAAAGAAAAAAATATAAGACCTAATTGAAAATTTCGCAAAATTATAAGACTAACAGAATAATTAAACTATAAAAAAATTTAGATGTATAGCATTTTTCTAAAATTCATGTCTATGACAAATTTGTTATACCAAATCTCAACTGCAAGGGCATCCATTGTTTTTTTCTTTCTTTTCTCTTTCGGCTCATGGATTCTTGGTTGACTGGTTTGTTCTAACACCCGAGCCCCTATAAAGGAAGTCCCAAAAGCTTAGTCATAAACTCATAATACAATAACGGCACTATACCGGGCATAAGCCCATGACTAAGCAAAATGCCGAATTAACAAAAAGAAGACATTCTTGACCAAAAAAAACAAAAAAGCAAAAAAACAAAAAAACAAAAAGAAGACATTTCTTTATTTTTATTAGTGTCCAAGAAATATTGTTTCAAGTCCAAAAATATATATATATATTGTTTTAAACAAATACAAATTACAATAATGCTTATAAATATATTTAACAATTTTATCATGATTAAAAATGCTACTGTTGAAAGAAATTCCTTTGAGTGAAGCGCGGGGAAAGTAAAAGCGCGCACTGGGAGATGTTGCTTAGTAACAGTCGCTGCATGCTTCTCAACTTGTACACTTTTTCTCCTGCGACTTTCTTCAAACACCTTACGCCCAACAACAAACCCACCACTCGCTGCCACCGCAAAACCACCGTCAAATCCCTCGCCACTCTTTCCCACTTCCGATCCCTATCCTCCCGCCAGAGACACCAGATCCATCTCTACGTTCACGCTATTCTCCAATGGAACAAGGTATACATAATACATACTTTCCAATTCTTTCAACTCTTCAACTACATTAACACTTAATTTCCGCGTTTTCAATTGCAGCGCATGAATCTCACCGCAGTCAAAGACGCCGATGAAGTCATGGAGAGGCACGTCGAGGACTCGCTCGCGATCCTCCCTCCTCTTAGGGATTGCTACCGCACGCGCTGCGGCGGCGCGCCGCCACATGAGAAGCTTAGCCTCGTGGACGTTGGAACAGGTGCTGGTCTTCCCGGAGTTGTTTTGGCCATAGCTTGTCCAGGTGAATTTTCGCTGCTTTTTTTTCCTTGTGTAATTAGATTCAGTTCCTTTTTTGCGAGTTGTGATATTCTCTGTTTTTGCAATTGAAATGGAGTAGAATGGGAAGTTACACTGATGGAGTCCATGAACAAGAGATGCGTATTCTTGGAGCATGTTGTTGGAATCATCGGTTCATCAAATATCCAGATAGTAAGAGGAAGAGCAGAGGTAACACACACGCTTCCATATTCTTGTATTATGAAACTGTAAATGCATATTTGTTGATCCTTTTTGAAATTTTAATTTCAGTTTCTTATGTAGTTAAGGTATTGGAATTTGAAACGCAATCTCCCTTACCATTTTTAATGCATGTGGTGTTATTTTGAATCCACTTGCTATTTGTTCTAGTGTGTGGCATGATAACGTTCTTAATTTATGAATGTGGACAGGAAAAAGAAAAATAAGAGAGTAACAAGGTTTTTCCTGAATAACTGGGATGCTTTTCTTAAGCTGAACACTGCAAAAGAATCTCCACCATGCTTCATTTTGGTTTCTATTTTGCCTTTGTACTCCTGAAAATATGTCTTCTATTGTGCATAGGACAGAGTTTGGGGCAGAATCATTGCTTCAGAGAGAAATTCGACATAGCAGTGGCTAGGGCAGTTGCAGAAATGAGAGTGTTAGGTAGTTAATGGATGTCCTGATATAATTCTGTGCTACTTCAACATTTGGTGATTTCTTATTCCTGTATGGTTCATTGCTCTTATTACATTCCCAGCTGAGTATTGTCTTCCACTGGTTCGTGTTGGCGGATTGTTTATTGCTGCCAAGGGTCATGACCCTGAGGTATGTAACAAAATTAGAAATTTAGTTTGAAGCTTTTAATCAATATCTTCTGCCAATTAATGATTGGTTGCTTTCCTACAAGAAATATCAGAAAAATGTGAAGTTGATTTTATTATCTTGCCTTTTTGTACCACCAGAGTTGTGCTTATTTGTTTATTAAGTCATATATTGTATTTTACCGGTGTTGATCATATTCTTATTGTGAGCAACAACTTTGCTCTTTGCTCAGCAGATTGCTATTAATTACCTTGAAGTAGAACTAGTGCGCCTTGTTTTCCAAGTATAAAACACGTATTTTGTCCAGGCATCCTCTAGTTCAACTCTGATCAGAAAATGGCCTAAGATTGTATTATCTGTATGCTAATGCCCTCCTTGTTCAGTTGTTACTCATACTTTTTATCTCCAACAATTGGTTTCCTGGGATATACGTCAAGAGTGTGATCTAATTTCTGGATAAATTGCTATTTTCTTCTGATGCCTTACAAGGAAAAAGTGAATGTTGATTTCTTTCCCTGTGAATGAAAAGTTATTACTGCTACTTTTGTTCCTTCTTTTTAATTATATATGCTCTTATTTTCTCGCTTTAAATATGATTCATTGCCACTCCAGGATTTTTAAGCTAACATCCAATTATGTGTTAGCATATGCACTTCATTAAAAGAGTCCCTTAAGTTGGCAATTATAATAGTCTAACTTTTTCTAGATATATGGCAATGTGTGGTTACATGATTGTGTAAAAATTAAAAAAGTTTAATTTAAATCCATATTTTCTTTTTATGTGTTTTGGGTTACTTGTACATCCCAAATCATGATGCATTATGTGTGGCTTTTCTGTCTGTATTTCATGGATATTTGAAAATTTTAACAATGCATTGCCATCCTATGTGATGAATCTGGATAGGATGAAGTTAAGAAAGCTGAAAGTGCCATCCAGAAGATGGGTGCTTCTCTATTGCAAGTGTGCTCAGGTACACAGCTTAAAACCTTGCCCTTGCCATATAGACTTTTGCAATTAATTTCACTGCTATAAAATTTCAAAATTTTGATAATTTTCTGAGATGAGACTTGCATTTGTAAACCTGTGAATATAGGTTTCTAGTTTCTCTGTGAAATGGAAAGATTGATTTCTTGCCTTGTTTGATGGTGCTACCATCATATAAATTGATTCTTGTTTTGTAGTTTTATTCTTGGTTGGAATCTGTGCTTGTTATTCGCGGGTACTTTTCTCTTTGTTTTTTTGGGGCATGTGCAACACTCCATGCGCAGTGATGTGGAAAAATGTGGAAAAACAGTAGGTACTAGGGAGTTTAAAGTCTATGCCAGTCAGTGACTGGGTTGTTAAAATAGTGATGCTCCAATGACTTGTGGAGGCTCTCAGTAAACTGTAAAACTTGGGCATGAATGTAACATCCATGGTGCATTTGTGTAGTGATAGCATCGAACTTTTAGATTTGTATTGAACTGATCACTGATGCTGAAAGACAGAAGAGTTAATCTAATTATGACAGGAAGAATGGAGAAATAACTTTTTTGCTTAGTTAATATAAGTTTGCTATTCAATTTCGGTACAAGTTCAAAATTTCGATATATCTTTAAGGAAAGTTACTCATCATCCTTAGCCTTACACTAATTTAACAAATTCTTACTTGCTAACTAAAACTTATATGCACAATTCATATGCTGCACCCTTAATTTTCACAAATTATTGATTTTCTTAGAGCATCAGCCATTGTTCCCTCCCGGCCCAACGCTTCTTATAGAGTCCTATGCTGCATATTAAAAAGACTTACCTATCTGGTTGACTCTTGATCATATATGGATGCCTAGTGGTTATCCCTGAGATTTTCTGAAACAGAATCTTTGCTATTTATTTCTATGATAGTTTTGTCAATGGATAAACGGACTAGCTTGTTGTGGAAGTAACTTTACATTAATTTTGTCATGTCTAGTTGATTCTCGAAGTCCATATGGTCAACGGACTGTTGTCATATGCTCAAAGGATCGTTCCACTCCGATGAAATATCCCCGTGATCCAGGTACACCTGCTAAAGAACCATTGTAATTGATGTGGATGTTCAATCTTCATTTCTTTTCTTCCTTTTTTTTTTTAATTATTTTTTGCCTGCCTGGCTGCCTAATAGAACATGGAATTCTACCTTGACTGAGAACGACACATTCTTTTGCTACCATAGAAGAGATTCTTTTATATATACATTTTAGCAAGCAAATTTGATTCAGCGAGTGGTCAGGTTTTCACCCCACTAGTTTTTTTTTCTTTAAGTTATTGCTGTTTTGACCGCTTTTTATGTATAATTTATGTAAAAAAAGGTTTGCCAGCCAATTTTTTTTCCATCAACATTCAGTTAATTTTGGCCGATTATATGTTGAAAAAAGGGTTAGTTCTCTTGTTAGATCGATTTTACATCTATTTATGTTAGTCGATTTGGATATAGAATTTATTGCACGTAACTAAGTCGAGTTGACTCGTGAACTGGTAACTCAAGCCTGACCATTACAATAATACAATTCGATAAGCTGAGTTTGTGATAAATTTAAGCATTGTGTTTCGAAACAACTTTTTTTTCACGAGTTGAGTTATTAATTTTTGGGATTATTAATTTGTCCAATCTAAAAAGTAAGGATGCAAGAACCGAATCAGTCGATGAACCAATAAGATAACTGGTTTATTGGTTCAATAGTTCAATCAGAATTTAATTGGAGTTTAATCGATTTAATTAAATATTAATTAAAAAATTAATATATAATTTTAAATATTTAAATTCAATAATTTCGAATTTAATAAAATTTTAAATTTCAGAATTTCATATAATATTCTACCACAAAAAAAAAACATTAACAACCAATTTTTCAACTAAATTAAGGTACTAATCATCACTAGTGAGTAATCATTAGAAAATCAGCAACAAGCCAACAATATATCAGCAAGCAACATCATCATTTTAGAAAATCAGCCATTTAGAATATAAATCAGTATTATTAACTCAATTAGTCACCAAAAAAAAAAAAACTCAATAACTCAATTAAACCCAACTCTAATTCAGAATTAAACAAAGGCACTGGTCATCACTAATAAGTAATCATCAGAAAATCAACAAGCGAATAACATGCAACATCATCATCATTTTAGAAAATCATTCTAGAATCATAAATCAATCATCAACAAAATTATTATTCTAGTTTCGTAAAAATTAATAAGGAAAAAAAAACCAGAAATAACCATAATCTATTCTATCCAGCAACGAAATTAAACAATAGGATTAATCAATTTTTTACAGCAACCAAAATCTATTCTGTTTAACGACTAGAATCTAGAATAAAAATTATAGCAACTCAAAATTATTATAAATAACAAAATAACAAAACAATTGAAGAAAGAGAGTAACTACGACGCCAATGAGTTATAGCTTAAATG
The DNA here is from genome assembly GCF_003086295.3 of Arachis hypogaea. NCBI lineage: Eukaryota > Viridiplantae > Streptophyta > Magnoliopsida > Fabales > Fabaceae > Arachis > Arachis hypogaea. The sequence goes on from NC_092046.1 coordinate 114,645,051, forward strand.
GCATAGTCTCCCTATACTCAATTAAGAGTTGCGGGTTCGAGTCTCCTGTGATAAAAAAAAATTGAGAGTAACCACGACAGAAGAAGAGAGACGTTTACAGAGGGAGAGAGAGGGCGAGGAAGAAACGACGAGACAGAAACGAGGATCGAACTTCCACACGATGGTGATAGAGCTTCCTAGGACCGCGACGGAGCTTCCACACGCAACATAGTTTCCTACGCTGGTGACAGAGCTTCCACACGCGACGCCTGTTTCCAGCAGAAAAGAGTTCGGCGATGACAATGAAAGAGGACGGTGGCTGCGGGGCTAGGATTCTTTCCTTCTTTAGTTCTTTCAATTTCCAATTTTCAGAGAGAAAAGAGGAGTAGAATTGGTGTGTAACTAGATTAGGTTTTTTTTCTCAAGAGTGAAATGACGAGGGATATACGAAATCGAAAATCCTTAAATAAATCGGTCAGTTTTGATGGTTTATCAGTTAACCATTAGTTCGATTAATTTTTTGTTAGACAGTTTATGAAGTCAATCGAACCCGTTAGATGATCAATTCTCTATTAATTCAATTGAACTCATTAGTCCATTTCGATTTTTAGAACTATGCTAAAAAGATTTTTTTGGAAGAAACCTTTGAAAATTTTTTGAAAAAATACGTGCTTAATTTCTCCGAATGCAGTAGTGATCAGTGTCGGCCGAGATTGTAAGTAACTACGTATTACTGAGTTATGAGTAATTATTCTCACAAAAACAAATAAATATGATATATATGCATGCAATAATTATGCACCAATAAAAAAAATTACCGGAAAAGGTAACTTTTTATATTATACGGGAAAGTGCCACCGCGTAAACAATGTGTCTTTCTCCATGTATATATCCTTTGAATTAAAGACAATGAAAAGTAGAATAAATTAACCGATAGAAACAAACTTAAAATTCACTTTTTAATTTTATCCTCATTCAAAATCTCCAAATAATCTTGTCTTTTCTCTCTATTGATTTCTTTTTCCGGTTAATTAGTTATGAAAGAGCCAAAATATCTTGTCCCCTTCTATTTGATAAACACCCTATACATGAAGAAAAAGACACAAGCTACAGAAGTAGCAGAAGCTAAGCAAAGGCACGAAGCACTGAAGCATCAAAAGCAAAGGCATGCACGAAGCGTTGAAGCAGCAGCGATAGTGATGGCTCTGACGGAAAAGCACGATGATGGCTCAGGGTTAGGGACTCACAATGTTGGCTAATGTATCTTGGCTCGATCCGCATATTTTTTTCAAAAATATATAATTGGATGTCTATATACAATTTTTTACATCACCACTAAATAAAATTAAATCATAAAATAAATTGATTAAATATAAAAAAGATGATCAAATAAATTTTCCTGATGAAAGGATGGAAGGCTCAGCAGATTCCTTTAATTTGTATCTATGGTGTTTATCGAGAGATAGACGGAAAGATGAAAAGAAAAAAAAGGGAGAGCGAGAGAGGAATTTATCTGGGAGGATTGGCAAATTAAGAAAAGTGAGGCACAAATTGCTGTTGAGTTTGTATTTTTTATCTGGGGACACAGAAAGAAAAGAAAATATATATATAAATGCACACATTATTTTTTGAGTTTATAACGGTGTATTGTATGGTGGTATATTGTAAAGTTTTGAATAAAATAAAAAAGAAATTGTGAAGCACATCCTATATAGAACTAAATTCAGAGAAGAGGAACAAAAACCTTCCAAACCTTAATGTCACAGTCTAAACTGCCACTATAGACAACCATCGATGCTTGGGAAGGATCATCATGGTTATGATCAACCATGGCGGTGAGGCTCTTAATTGGTCCTCTATGTCCTTCCAAAACCGCCACACAACTATACTCTCTCCCGCCAAAACCCCTCCAAACACGAATCGTTTTGTCCTCTGAACCACTCACAACAAAATCCATCACCACCACCAAGCAAAGTATAGACCTACCATGCCCCCTTAACGCACCCACCACCACCATTTTTCCATCACCACCTTCTTCTTCTTTGTCTTCTTCCTTCCTCGCCCATAACAGTATTGATCTATCACATGCCCCGGAATATAGTAACGAACCGTCGCCGTTAAGCGCCAAAGCGTTGATCCCAGACTTGTGTTTCTCCAACGTGTCCACAAGGTAGTGTTTGTTTTTGCTTTTGCTTTTCTCTCCCACTACTCCTTGGCCGTCGCCTTTCTTCTTCTTCCAAACCTTGATTCTTTTGTCCGCCGATCCTGTGTAGACTCGTCCATCGTTGGAAACTGCGACTGCGTTGATGGCATCATCGTGTGCATTCATCACTGATTCCAAACACGCAAAGTCTCTGGTTCGCCAAATCTTGATCGTCCTGTCCCATGAGACAGAGTATAGCAAGGCTCCGTCATGGGACAGGGCGAGACAAGACACTGCGTCTACGTGGTGAACCCACGTGGACCTTTTGTGCCTCCGGATTCTAACGTGGTTTTTGGGGAGTAGTATCTTCGAGACGCGGTCGCTGAGCGTTGGAAGCGTGGCCAAACGCGTGTACTGAAGCTCATGGTCGTGGTGGTTGTTGATATTGTTGGTGATCTTCCAAACCCTAATTTTGTTATCTTGGTGAGCACTAAAGAGCTTGTCGGAGTGAACAACTAGAGACTTGACTGCACCTTTCCCAGCAAGGACTATATTATTAGTGGTAGTTAATAATGATTGTTTGGACCATGACCTAATTTCTCTATCGGAGGAGCCACTGTAGAGGAATTTAGCGGAGAGGGTTAAGGAGGATGGGTAGTAGTTGTGTCCTTTTAGGGTTGCGATGCAGTTGTATGAGGCGGTTGAATAATTAGAACAAGAATAATGGTAGTTCTTGTTAAGAGAAGGTACTGAAGCCAAGCTGGGTTGTGAGGATAAAGAGGTTTGGTTATGGTGGTTGGAGTAATCAGATGAAGAACCTGTGCTGCTGAACCTGTGGAGCTCCATCATGATTCACATGGCTTAATAAGTGGAGTGATGATGTTATAATATTATATATATAAATCAAATTAAATGGGTCAGTCACGGAGAAAAAGAAAAAAAAAGGGGAAAATAATGGTTTAGCTGTATATGCAGTGAGATTGCTTTGTGGGGTCTTGATGTTTTTCATGGATAAGCAAGTTGTTGGTTCGGTTATTAAAGCAAACCAACCAACATACAATGAGAAAGCTCGCTAATATATCTTTATGATGAGCAAGAAATAATAAGATTAAAGACAAACCACATATATGGTTTTGATTTTAGATTATGATGATTGATATGACATACACAAACTAAGGGTGACAGTGTATGTGTCTATATCAAAATATCTAATATCTAGATACAAATAATGGTGTTGTTAATTACTTCTCGCCTTCATATGTATTTACTCGATCAGATTATTCTCATCAATACAACTGCTCGTACGACATAAACGTGAGGCTGTGTCGGCCTCGGAGGCTTATTAAATCTTCACTTCCGTTTGATTAGATGCTATCATTCTAACTCGTTTTAATTACTTATTCGTTCAATACACTTTTTTTTTTTTTCAACCGTATGTTAATAAAATATAATTTTTTTAATATAATTAGACATACTTAAATATTATCATGTATTAATGTATTTAATTTTATTATTAATATGTATTTTTTAAATAAATTTAGAAATTATTAATTAATTACTATAATAAAAGATATTTTAAATACCGTGTATATTATATTTTATAATATATTATGTATTTTTGTCTTATAAAATTTTAAATTTGTGTGTCTGTATATCCTGTATCGTATCGTATTTTGTATTCATATCCATGCATTATAAGTTTGTAACTTATTGTCTACATATTTGCATTATTCAACTATGAGAATATAATATAAAAAGAATAGAACAATTTATTATTTTTAGTCATTAGTTAATTATTAATATTAAAAATATGAATTAAAATATATTGTTAAATTATTAAATTAAAAAAAATTAAATTAACAGTTAAGAATAATAAAAAAAAACAATAAATTCTAAGTATATTTTGACATTTCTCTATAATATATATGTCTATGCTAAATAGTAGAGAAAAAGAGAAAAAGATCTGCACGATGAAAGTTAAACTTTTTTCTGAACAGTAAATTATTATAGAATGGAGTAGGTTAACATAGATCACAAAAAATTTCAAGTAATTCCGGTATTCCAATGGTTTGTCGTGTATATTATATGTATAGTTTATGAGTCCACTATAACAAATTTTATAATTATTTTAAGTTTTTGGTAACTAATAAATATCTTTAGAATATTAATTAAATCATCATTAATAAACAAAATTTAAATATTTTCACTAATAAATACGGTATAAATATTTTAAAAATTTTAATTATTTAATTTTTTTTTTAATTTAACTACTGTACTTATTTGCCATATCTTAATTTTAAAGTATCTTTTACTATGAAACACTAGAAAAGATTGATTTAATTTGAAGTTATTAAGGACTCTCTATATATTGGGGTGGGTAGTGCGTAACTATCCTAATTAAAGCGAGAGTCACTCCCCTAATTGTCTTTTCTATTCACCATTAGTAAAGGTGTATGGCAGGGATCACGTTCCTTGTCCAAAGCAAAAAATATCATATTAACAAGTTTCATCCATGCAATATGCCATATATATAACAACAATGCATGCTCTATGTGTTCATCTTTTGGGTAAAGACCGACATTAGAAGAGACTAGAGAGGAACAAAGAGGAAGCAAAATCAAAATCTGTAACAAATAACAGGGTTCACAGCTTCACATACATAGGTCTAGTTATTTAAACTCCCATTTTAAATTCAATAATATTTTGACATAAGAAAGAAGGGGGAAAAATGGTAGGATAATCCTAATTTTTTCAACTCACATAATGCTCTAGTTGACTTAGTTAGGGTATATAACATCAAATTAAATTCTCGAGTATTATTTGATTTCTATCTTAGGGTGATAAAAAAGATAGAAATAATAGATATATAATTGAAACACGTTCTTGAAATTCATTCTTTTTTAAAGTACACATATTAACGTAAACGGTTTTGCTTTTAAAAAGTGTCTTTTATATATTCTAATTTTAAATATAAATTTATTAAAATTATTTTCAATAGCTAGATAATTTTAACTTGTCTATGTCCTTTTCCATATATGTTTTCATTCCTAGTAGCAGCATCTTTTTGTTTCAGAATAATTATCAAACTTTGGGTTCAAAATCAAATTCTACGAGCTAGTTTTGTTTCTACTTTAACCTACTCTCTCCTAGACTCCTACCCTATGGAAAGGCACATTAGAGTTTCTACACATTATAACCCAGACACAACTTTTAGTAATAAATTAATACTCACTCAACAAAATAAAAACCTTTTTAGAGCTTATTCTCTTCAGATCAAGGTATATATACATACAAATACAAAAACCTTCTCTAGAAAAAAATTTTGATGTTAGTAGAGGCAGAAGGAGGGGGCGGGGAAAGGGTTATATTCTATAGTATTTATCATGTAAGTTGTAAGCACATTGTTTGGACTTTGGAGGAAGATGATGACGATAAATTAAATAGGGGGCTTCAACTTCAAACGATGAGACACGTAATTAAAAGATAACTACTACATTTGTACAAATTAATCATCAATTGCCCTTGCTAGCGAGCTATTAACAGTACAGACTATAATTCATTAGTCAAAATATAAAAGGCAGTACTATACGTAAGAGCAATTTTAATATTAACTTTCATTTTAATTTTATTTTGGATTTTACAAAATATCACATTATTATTTATGAGATTATAAATTATAAATAGTCATTTGAGATTAAATATGAGATTTATAATTTCAATACTTAGTGTCAATTTAATTTTAATTTTATATATTTTTTAATTATTTTATCAAGATATAATTATATAAGTGATAAAATTTTATTAGTTTTTTATTAAAAAATATTGATTCTTTAAAGTGAGATTGATTTTTTTTATAAATATAAAAAATAATATTTTAAAAATATTTTATTAAAATTACTCTAAATATCTCATATTATCGTAGTGTTTGAAAAAGAGTCACACTTACAAAATATAATACAGACGGTTTAATTAAGAGTTATGTTATGTATATATCAAAATTAATCACTAAAATTAGCCATCAGTATAAAATATATGTTAAAATATAAATACATATTAAAAATAAATTAAACTATACATATTTTTATACACAAATATATTAGTGATTGATTTTAGTGATTGATTTTAATATATAAATAATATTTTTATTTAATTTAATAATTGCATTAGTAGTAGTTTGATAGATTTTACTGTTTGAATTTATGACTTTGAAGTCATACGTTGACAACCGCTCAATTAAAAAAATTTACTTTTCATTAGTTAAAAAATAAATGAATAAAAAAAATTACTAATATATATATATAGACATTAAATAAGTTGTCTATTGGTTTTAGGGTATGGAAAGAGACTGATCAATTTGTTTGAGGATAATTAAGTTAGCAGGTTAGCTACCATAGAGACGCTGCCAAAAAGAGAATATGAAAGTGCCGTGTATATATATGATATTTGGTTAATGATGTTGAAGAAATTAATCCAATTGATTAAGTTAAAAGGAAATAGAGCAAACTTGTAAGTTTGTAGATGAAACAAATATGGATTGAAAAAAACAACCGAGATATTGTCGCGATAAATTTTAGAATGTTATATTAACTAATATTTATATAGTATTTTAGATGATTGGAAAATACTTTAGATATTTTTAAAATATTTTAGAATATTTTTGAAGATTTTGGAATATTCTAAAAGATTTTAAAAAATTTTAAAAGATCATAGAGTAATTTAAAAAAATATAAATATATGTAAAAGTATAAAGAGCAATATGAAATAATTTAAATATATTTAAAAAACTGTGGTATGTTAAATATTTGTAATGAAAGTTCTAGACATTCGATCAAACCATTGATTAGATTAAAACTTAATCGTCTATTTTAGAGGTGGATGACTATAAATAGGGGATGAGAGTTTGAATTGTGAATGTATGAGTCATTTGTAACAAACACTTAAATAATAAAATATTCTTTCCATCAAAATTTTTTTTTCTTATGTTCTCTTGTGTGATCACTTTCTTGCTAAATATTGAGATCAAGTTAGGCTGACTTAGTTTTAACTCTAAGAGGTTGAGTAAATCTAAGTGTCGACACGGTAGCATTGGACTATGTTCAAAGCCGTGACAATTTGGCATTAGAGTAAGGTTCAAGAAAAAACACAAATGGTTCGTGGATATAACTTTTGGTGTGACCATGGAGCATATTGAGATTCAAAGGAGAAGAAATGTTATTTCTTCTCAATGGGAAAGCAAGGTACGTTTTTCAAGTGAGTCTAGCGGTAAAGACTCCAACTTCTTATAAAATAGTTTTCTTGTTGGAGAATGATCTATCCTCTATGGATGAGCGCTTCTAAAAGATAGAACATCACAAGGAGGCCCTCGAAACTCATGTGTTGAGAGAATTAGATGCTTTCAAGAAAAGCATGCTCCAAATAGAAGAAAAACTTGAGAATATCTTAAAGCTATTTAAGGAGGCTCGATTTTGGTTTGAGGAGGCGAAGTCTTGACTTACTATTATAAGGGAGACGACAAATATTGATCTTCCAAAGTCAAAGGAGTTCAAGGGCATAAGGAACACTCGAGAGGTGGAGAACTTCCTATGGCAAATGGAGAGGTACTTCAAAGGCCATGGAGTGGTCGAAAAAGCAATAAAGGTACACACTACAGCCTCTACCTTTCTAATAATGCTCCTTTAGGGTGGAGGAGGAAGTGCATAGATATGAAAAATGGTACCTACAACATAACCACTTGAAAAGATTTCAAACAAGAGCTGTAAAGATAATTCTTCCTTGAGAATGTAGTCTAAAAAACAAGGAAGAAGTTGAGAGAGTTGAAGCACAAGAGTATGATTAGCGATTACGTAAAGGAGTTCACTACTCTTAAACTTCAAATTCTCAATTTAGCATTAGAAGATAAATTGTTCTTCTTTATTGATTGACTCCAACCTTGGACAAAGCAAGAATTACAAAGAAGAAATTTTAAGGATGTTGATAAAGCCATTAAGGTGACTGAATTACTCATCAAGTATTATCGGAGAGACTCTAAACCCAAGTTATCTTCTAAGCCTAGTTCTACTAAAGGTGGGGGAGACAAGAAAAAAATTTCTCAACCAAAGAAGAAGGAAAGTACTCTTAAAAAAAAGTATGAGAAAAAGAAGATAGCTTTCATGTCCAAAGTAGGATGCTTCGTGTGAAAGAGATCACACCAAATGAAGGACTGTCCTAAGTTAGAAATTTTGACATCTATTGCTGATGAATGAGAGGCTCAGTCATAGGTGACTAAATGTGTTCGATCTGTCCAACTCATGAATACTGTGAAGGACAAGAAGGTAGGCCCTGTAAAAAAAATGCTTGATGTATGTCAAGGCCTTGATCAATGAAATATCCGTCAGGCTATGATCGACACTGGTGTTACACATAACTTTATCACGCCTGATGAAGCAAAGAGGCTTGGGTTAAATATTACTGAAAAAATGGCTGGTTCCGTAATACCAAGGGTAAACCTCTTAAGGGAGTAGCAAAAAAGAGTTGAGATGACTCTTGGTTTTTGGAAGAGTCTTATAGATTTTTCAGTAACACCCATGAATGATTTTAAGATAGCCATCATGCTCGATTTGCAAAGAAAGACAAATATAATACCTATACTATACTACGACATACTGTCTATCATAGAGAAATGGTCTCCATGCATGGTCCTTGCAATCTCTAAATTTGAAAGACCACCGATACTTCCGCTATGCAACTCAAGAAAGAGTTCAAAAAGAGAGAGATGACATATTTGACTCTATTACAAGAGGAGTCAATATCCAACAGAGAAGATATTTCTCCAAAATCAAAGAACTCCTTGAAGAAAATAAAATTGTAATATTTTCTGAGTTGCCAAAACAACAACCACATAGGAGAAAGGTGGATCATAAGATTGAGTTAGACTTAAAAACAAAGCCGCCTACCTCAGCACCTTACAGGTGCAGAACTTTAGGAGCTGAAGAAACAACTCAAGAATCTATTGGATACTGGATTTATTCGTCAATGAGACTATGCCTCGACTATCGAGTACTAAAAAGGTAACCCATCAAGAACAAATGCTCTATTCCTTTGATATTCGATTTATTTGATCAACTTGTAGAGGCAAATGGTTCTTGAAGCTGGATTTGAAGTCAGGATATCACTAAGTGAGGATTGCCAACGGTGATGAGTCTAAGACCACGTGTGTCACCAGATATGAATCGTTCGAGTGGTTAGTAATGCCTTTTGCCTTAACTAATGCTCTTGTGACCTTTTGTACATTAATAAATGAGATCTTTCGACCTTACTTTTTAGTGATCTACTTGGATGACATTATTATGTATAGCAATACCTTGGAGAAACTTGTAAAACACATACAAACTGTATTCAAGATCTAGCAAAAGAATAACCTATATGTAAAGAAAGAAAAGTGTTCCTTCACAAGAGACAATGCTCACTTCTTGGGACTCATCATAAGAGATAAAACTTTCTGCAAGGATCAAGAAAAGTTGAAGACTATCAAAAAATGGGAGCCACCAAACAAAGTATCTAAATTGAGGTCATTTCTTAGGTTGACTAACTACTATCGAAATTTTATCAAGGCATATTCTACCAAGGCTTCACTGTTAACCGATCTTCTCAAGAATAATTAATTTTGAGAATGTTTAGAGGCGTGTTAGAATGTCTTTGATGAATTGAAGGCTGCTATCACTGAAGGATCAATATTGGCATTGCTCAACTACTCAAAGGTGTTTAAAGTCCACACTGATGCTTCTGACTATGCTATTGGAGGGGTTCTGATGCAAGAAAGACATTTTATTTAGTTTGTTTGAGAAGGGAGATGATTGCGGTGGTGCTTTGTTTGAGAACTTGGCGCCACTACTTGTTTGGTTCACACTTTATCGTTAAGACAGATAATGTGGCTACAAGCTACTTACAAACTCAGAAGAAGTTAAGCCCCAAACAAACTACGTAACAAGATTTCTTAGCTGAGTTTGATTTATAATTTTAGTACAAGCTAGGCAAGACTAAAGTGATAGCAGATGCATTAAGCCGCAAGCTAAGTTGATAGCTATTTTCATGGTCGAAGGAGATATTGTGCGTATCATCAAAGATGGGTTGCACATGACCTATTAGTCAAGAAATTGGTGAATCTGACTAGAAAAGATAAGACCAAAAGATTTTTGTTAGAGGATAACCTTCTCTATACAAAAGAAAGAAGACTATACATCCCTAAGTGAAAAAATCTGAGGAGAAAATTGGTGAAGAAATGTCATGACACCAAGTGGGATGGTCACTAAGATCAACGACGAATGTTGGCACTCATTGAGTCTTCCTATTATTGGTCTCAAATTCTACATGAAGTAGAGAGCTATGTGAAGATTTGTCTTGTGTGTCAATAAGAGAAGATTGAAAACAAGGCATCAAGTGGGTTGTTGGAACATTTACCTCCGCTTGAGCGACTGTCGAAAAGTGTCTCTCTAGATTTAATCTCTATATTTCCAAAGTTATTAGAGGGGTTTGGATCTATCCTTGTCGCAGTGCATCGATTATCGAAATATGCTACCTTTATACTAGCCCTTATTAATTGTACTATAGAGGAAGCCGTAGGACTATTCTTTAAGATTTTTGTGAAATATTTGAGATTACCTAAGAGCATCATAAATGATCGAGATTTATGCTTCACAAGACGATTATGGATAAAGATATTCAAACTTCTTAGATTGAAGCTTCACTTCTTAACTAGTTTTCATCCTCAAACTGATGGGTAAACTGAGAGAGTGAATGCCTTACTCGAGTGTTACTTAAGACATTTTGTTAGCACTAATCAGAAGGATTGGACAAAATTTTTGGATATTGCTCAGTTCTCATATAATCTACAAAAGAGAAAATCCACAGGAAAGAGTCCGTTCAAAATTGTGACTGGACAACAACCACTTACACAACACTCTCTTTCTTCCTCTTACTTAGAGAAGATCCTTGAAACTTATCACATGGTTAAGTCTTGGGAAGAACAAGCAGATGTTACACGTTCTTATCTTAACAAAGCCGCTAAGAGGATGAAGAAATGGGTAGATAAGAAGAGGAGGCATGCTAGCTATCCATTGGGAAATAAGGTAATCATTAAACTTCTTTCACAATAATTCATAGCCTTTTGCAAAGTTCATAAGGGCTTAATATGCAAATATGAAAGGTCATTTGAGATCATTGGGCATGTGGCAATGTATCTTATAAAGTACAATTCACTCCCTCCATGAAGATTCATCCAGTCTTTCATGTGAGTATGCTTAAGTCATATCATGAAGACCAAGATGAATCGAGTAGAGATTATTCGAGTCGTTTTCCACTTGTGGTGATTAGATCATTTGATAAAGAGATCGAAAAAATCCTAACTAATCGGGTTTTGAGACAAAGAGGAGTACCACAAAGTATTTAATACTTGATCAAATAGAAATGAATCCTAATAATAGAGATTATTGTTGGACAGGATATATAACTTTCTGTAAGATATCCTTTTCAAAACCAAATCTGATCTCCACAATCCAAACTTAAATAATTGAATATATATACAACAACAACAACAACAAAGCCTTGTCCCACTAAGTGGGATCGGCTACATGAATCAAATGACGCCATTATGCTCTGTCATGTATCATGTCTACAGAGAGACCGTTTACATGTAGATCTCGTTTGACCACCTCATGGATAGTCTTCTTAGGTCTTCCTCTGCCTTTCGCCCCTTGTCCATCTTCCATCTCATCCACCCTCCTGACTGGATGTTCTATCGGTCTTCTTCTCACATGTCCAAACCACCTGAGACGCGATTCAACCATCTTTTCCACAATGGGTGCTACTCCAACTCTCTCCCTTATATCTTCGTTTCTTATTTTATCCAATCGCATATGACCACTCATCCATCTCAACATCTTCATCTCTACTACACTCAGCTTATGTTCGTGCTCCCCTTTAGCTGCCCAACACTCCGTACCATAAAGCATAGCCGGTCTTATAGCGGTGTGATAGAATTTACCTTTAAGTTTTAAAGGCACTTTTTTGTCGCATATAAAACCAGATGCACTCTGCCATTTTGACCAACCTTCTTGGATCCTATGATTTACATCCTGTTCAATCTCTCCATTATCCTATATGATGCACCCAAGATACTTAAAAATTTTAACTTTTCGTAGGCTGTTTTCTCCAATCTTGACCTCTATATTAGGGTTTTTCCCTCTCAGACTAAACTTACATTCCATATATTCTGTCTTGCTACGGCTTATGCGCAGACCATACACTTCTAGAGTTTCTCTCCATAACTCCAACTTCTTATTTATGTCTTCCCTTGACTCTCCCATAAGGACGATATCATCGGCAAAAAGCATGCACTATGGCACAGGCTCTTGGATGTGCTCTGTGAGTACTTCCAAGACTAATGTGAAAAGGTATGGACTTAAGGATGATCCCTGGTGTAATCCTATACCAATAGGAAATTCCTCTGTCACACCACTTTGAGTCTTCACACTAGTTGTGGCCCCATCATACATGTCTTTAATTGCACGAATATATGCGATCCTTACTCTCCTCTTTTCTAGAACCTTCCATAAGACCTCCTTTAGTACTCTATCATACGCTTTTTTCAAATCAATAAACACCATATGCAGATCCCTTTTATTACTACAATACCTCTCCATCATCCTTCTTAAAAGGTATATCGCTTCAGTGGTAGATCTGCCTGGCATAAATCCAAATTGATTCTCTGTTACTTGTGTCTCTTTTCTCAACCTCCGTTCTATCACCCTTTCCCATAACTTCATGGTATGACTCAGAAGCTTGATCCCTCTATAGTTTTCGCAACTTTGTATATCCCACTTATTGTTGTAGATAGGTACCAAGGTGCTCTTTCTCCACTCATCAGGCATCTTCTTTGACCTTAAAATCTCATTAAAAAGCTTGGTTAACTAGTTGATGCATTTTTCTCCAAGACCCTTCCAAACCTCAATCGGGATATTATCAGGTCCTACTACCCTGCCATTTTTCATCTGCTTTAGACCCTCTTTTACCTCGAAGTCTCGGATCCTCCGATAGTAGTCAAAGTTTTGATCTTCTTCCCTTGTGCATAACCAACCAAGGCTCGGAAGAGTCTTCTGTCCCTCATTAAATAACTCGTAGAAGTAGCTCTTCCACCTTTCATTAATCTTATCCTCTTGAGCCAACACCTCTCCATCCTTATCCTTTATGCACTTAACCTGATTCAAATCTATCGTTCTTCTTTCACGGCTCTTTGCGATTCTATATATACCTTTTTCTCCTTCTTTCGTGCCCAAAGACTGGTAGAGACCCTCATATGCTCTTGTTCTTGCTTCACTTATAGCCACTTTTGTCTCTTTCTTAGCCGCCTTATATTTTTCCCAGTTATCTGCGTTACGGCATAGAGACCACTCTTTAAAGCACTCCCTTTTTATCTTTATCTTATCTTGTACACTCGCATTCCACCACCAGGACTCCTTGTCTCTTGGTCCTATTCCTTTAGATTCACCAAAGCTTTCTTTTGCTGTTCTTCTAATAACTTCTGCCATCTCCCTCCACATCTCTTCCGCGCTTCCATTCCCATCCCACTTTGGCTCTTCTTCTACCTGTCTTAGGAAGCTTCTTTGTTCCTCGCCTTTCATCCTCCACCACCTCGTCCTTGGGTTCTTCGTATGATGTCTTTTCCTCAACTTTTGCTCAACGCAAAAATCCATGACGAGCACCCTATGTTGTGTTGTCAAACTCTCTCTCGGGATAATTTTACAATTAATGCAAAATTTCCGGTCGACTCTCCTCAACAAGAAGAAGTCAATTTGAGAGCTTGTCATGCCACTCTTATAGGTTATAAGATGTTCGTCTCTCCTTTTAAAACATGTATTTGCGATGAGAAGATCAAAAGTTGAGGAAAAGTTCAGAATAGTTTTACCCTCGGCATTGATCACCCCGAAACCATGGCCTCCGTGAACATTCCCATATCCAGTCACTTCTCTCCCAACATGACCATTTAAATCTCCTCCTAAGAAAATCTTATCTCCCAAAGGTATGTCTTGAACCAAACTCTCTAGATCCTCCCAAAATCTTATCTTGTGTTGTTCGTTCGAACCCACTTGCGGTGCATAGGCGCTAATCACATGGAAAGCACCTCCCTCCACAACAAGTTTGATAGAGATGATCCGATCTCCCACCCTCTTAACATCCACTACGTCCTTCTTCCACTGCTTATCCACAATTATTCCAACCCCATTCCTATCATTCACCTTTTCTGTATACCAAAGTTTGAAACCAGAAGTATCCAACTCCCTAGCCTTCGCACCAACCCATTTTGTTTCTTGTAAGCACATAATGTTAATCTTCCTCCTTGTCATGGTGTCCACCACCTCCATGGAATTTCCTGTTAGGGTGCCTATGTTCCATGTCCCAAGTCTTAACCTTTTGTCGCTCCGACCTTTACCTTTTACTTTGTGAACTAGCTTATTTACCCTCATCCGTTCACGAAAACGCGAGAATCCTTGCTCATTTAACACTACATCCGGGCACTGATGCAGCGACTCTTGCTCATTTGACACCGTACTCGAGCCATACAGCGCGTTGCTTCCGGACAACGACCTAGTTTTAGCGCAATAATGTCTTTGATTCATATCATAGGGATTTGACTATATTTTTATGTTGGTTGTCGAAGACCTAACACAACCCTCCTCCTTTATCCGGACTTGGGATCGGCTATTTACCGCAAGTGTAACATAAGCGGAGTTAAATAATTGAATATATATATATATATATAGCAGGCTAAGTATCCGTCTATCCGATCAGGGGCGGAGCTACACATATGGAAAGGGGGCAATGGCCCCCCAAATTTTTAATTTTTGTTAAAAAAAAATAATAGACATAGTCCCTCTTTTTTTTTTATTTTCCAACCTCCTCCTTTTTTTTTTGGGTACACTTTTTCAGTCCTCTTTTCATTCATAAAAAAAATCAGTCCAGTTTTATATAACATTAACAAAGTACAATAGTTTTGACCAATTAAAAAAAAACAAAGTATAATAGTTTTAGACTTACTCTAATAATTTATTTTATTTAAAAAAATATAAATTTTTTTCTCTCAATATCTTTATTCACTCAAATTTTTCACTTTTACTTTGCAGCAGGTAATAATTTTAGTAAATTATTAAACACTGACCCCCTTAAATAGTTAGTCTAGCTTCACCCTGTATCCGACTAATATTTTTTCTTTGATTTTGTTGCTATTCTTTTATGTCTGTTAAGTTGTTTGACATTACGATAGAGACATTATTAGAGTTGACTTTGAAAATTAACTTCACTAACCATATACTACTGCACTATTTTTAAATAAAATTGAAAAACATTTATTATAGACACCAATATATATATATATATAACTGCATCTAAAATAGCTCAATAATTTTGTAAATATTAGATACACCATTTTTTTTTATATAAATCATTAGTTTTATTAAAAAATAAAAAATATTATAAAAAAATATTGATAAATTTTATAAATATAAAAAATACATTAATACATACATATATAAATATATTTAATATATAATACTTTAAAAATAATAAGTATAATTTTTTATTTTTAAATAAATAAATTTAAAGCATATAAATACATACAATAATATTTTTTATTTATTAAGATAAATTATTATGCAGTAAAATTTTTATAATTTAAAAAATGTATATTAAAATATTATTTAATTTTAATTACAAAATACAAAATAATTAAATTATTTTATATTACATTATTACTCGACAAAATAATATTAAAATATTATTTTTAACGTATTAAAGACCGTGCTTTAATTTGCAAGCAGGACTCGTATAGATTATCCGAAACCCATGCACAATGATCAATAAGAAAATCAAAGCAGAATCACGTCTCTCTTAAACTATTCCTACCAAACTGTTAAGCGGGAAAAGAATTTGCAAAAAAATAAATAAATAAATAAATAACTAACACAACCATAAAGCAAAACACTAACCAAAACAGAACAACAAATGTACATGAAGCTACTACCATAAAATTTTATGATAAATAAGAAAATTATTATATACAATATCTACATTAAATTCCCAATTAAATCGAGAGGTAATTGCGAATTACCAACCAACAAGCGTTAATTTGAAGAGTTTTTTTTTTTTTTTTCCAACCTATAACTAGCAAATCAACAAATTGGAGTCCATGGATGAATTCATATTTCATGGTATTTAATTATTTATTTTGATTAGGTAGATTTTATTGACTTTTCTTAGATTTATCTATTGAAATAGTATAGTTTTATAATTTTTTTTAAATTGTGCTTGAAAGTGAAAACATGCTTTTTAGGCTTTATAATTGCTAAATTTTATTCACTTTAATTTCATTTGATGCCTTGATGTATTTGTTGAGTGATTTCAGGTTTTCAAGGCAAGTATGAATTGAAGAAATAAGAAAAAAGCATGCAAAAGAAAAGAAATTATGAAGAAAAGAAATTTGGAAGCTTTCAGCATCCATGCGTACGCACGTTTTGAAATTGTGCAACCGTGCGTACGCATGGTAGGTTGTGCGTACGCACGAGTGTAGGCACGTGAGCTCATTAATTGCAACACGCTGGGGACGATTTTTAGGGCTTTCCAAGCCCAATTCAACTCATTTCTAAAGCTATTTGAAGCCAAATTAAGGAGGGATGAAGGAGGGAGCAATTAGGTTTAGGTTTTAACATGTTTTAGGCTAGTTTTCCTAGAGAGAGAAGCTCCCTCTTCTCTCTAGAATTTAGGGTCCTTAGTTTAATTTTCTTTAATTTTTGTCTTTAATTCTTGTTTTAGAATTGTTTCATTTATGTTTTCATGTTCTCTTACCTTGATCTTCTTAATTTTTTTTGTTATTTTCTCAATTTTGCCATTTTTAGTTTATGAACACTTGTCTTTTTTGGTTTCATTAATGCAATTTTGATACTTTATCTTTCTTTAATGCTTATTTGAGTTATTATTATTATTATTATTCTCATGCAATTGGTAGTGTAGATTTTATTTTTATGGCAATTTATCATTATTTCTCTTTTATGCATGATAGGTGTTTGATAAAATGTTTCTTATAGTTTTTGCATAATTTTTCACACTCTTGCCTGGATAATTAGGTGACTTTGAGTCATAGATGTCCATTCGATATTGTGTTAGGATTGTTAGTTGGTTTAGTTTCTACTAATGCTATTATTTCACTAAGTTAATTAGTGAGTTGATTAGGACTTGTGGATTGAGATCAATTATGCCCTTTTGACTTATTCTCGATGTTAGGATTGACTAATTGGGATTAATTCTACGCAATTACCATGTCTGTGGTCTATGATTAGGATATGAATCCTTAATTTCCAACCCTTGCCAAGAGTTCCTTTTTGCCACTTTGAATTCCATTTTTGTTGCTTTAATTGCTTTTCATTTAATTCCTTGCATGCTTGTTTAATTTCTTGCACTTTAATTTTCTTGCCAATTGGCATCAAAACCTCTCTTCCTCATAGCCAATAATTGAGCACTTTATTGCAATTCTTAGGGAGAACGACCCGAGGTTCAATACTCTCGGTCTTTTTTATATTGGTTTGCTTTGTGACAACCTATATTTTAAACTTTGATGTTGGAGATTCGATTGCCGGTTTGGACTATGCTATCAACGAAATTGTTTTGTCTAAATTTCCGAACAGCACAATTCCGACTTCATCAAGTTTTTGGCGCCGTTGCCGGAGACTTATGCAATTGGTGTCATATTTTTTGTTGTTGTAAATATTTCAATAGTATAAATAGCGTACTTTTTGGTTGCTTGGTTGTTTTTGTTTATACTTAAGTGTTTGTTTTCTTGTTTATTTCAGTATTTTGCTTTTATTTTCTATTTTCTCTATGAGTTATCACCCTTGTTGCTTAGATATTGGTTGTGATCATATTGTAGGGTATGATGACTTCAAATTTCGATTGCATCATGGAGTGGGAGAATCAATTGAGGGAAAAATCGTATGCATATGAGCAACACTCATGGAAACCACCTCCCCCATGTTATAATGAGCCAAATCCTCCCCAATGTGCATACCAAACCTAAAGATATGAATGGTACCCTCTACACAACCCTCAACCACCAAACTTTCAAGCACCACACCATCCACCTCCATGGAATCTGAATGTTTATATACCTTGTCACCAACCATATGAATCATCACCTCCTTACGCACCACCTCAATACACTCACCCACATAACACACCTTCCAACTATACAACCTTTTTCCCAACCATTGAACCCTCTCTTTCACCTAAATGTGAAGTTCTCCAACCCTTGCCCCAAAATAATAAGACCTTTAAGCCTTTCTCCAAGAACAAGGAGAATTCCAAAAGAGGCAAGGAGAGTTCATGGCTACCATAGCTGAAGTGGTGAACCGCTTAGCCCTACTACGCTCAAGCAATCAAGACATCCCCCTTGAGAAATGTGGAGAATCAACTAAGGAGTGTAGTGAGGAGAAGAACATGGAGTCTAAGAGAGAAGAAGTGGAGTTAAGGTTTGAGTCACAAGAGGAGAAAGGTAAAACAATTGAACCGGAAGAGGTAAATGGAGAATTGCGAAAAACTAATCAAGAAGTGGATTCTATCATCAATGATTTTTTGTCCACCTTGGTCAATCCCCTCAATGGTCTTGATGAACTTTTCCCATTTGAGTTTGAGAGAGATATGGAAATAGATTTCACACAACCCCCTAAGTATAGATTGAATGATAGTGGAAAAAACTTAGAGGAGGTTGGTGAGGCAGAGCTAGAAAAGGGTGGTGAGAAAGAGGTCGACACCCAAGAAGTAGAAGTATTCATGCAAGAGTCCAAGAGAATGACTCCACTCCAAGAGCAATTTGAGTGAGTAACAATTTTCTCAATGAGCTTCATAGGCCCACATCAATTTGTTATCTTGAAAACGGATCACCAACTTAAGATCCTTCTTAGAGTGTTAAATGGTGAAGGATCGGATGTCGGTTGCCACAAGAATCCAAAGCTTATCAAAGAAGCCAATCCAAGATTTGGAGTGGAAAGATGGTGCAAAGTGCAATTGAGTGAATTTCGAAAAGTGTTGGGGTGCTTCAAAGGTAATTTGGAAGTTTGTTCATCCAAATGCAAGAGCAAAGATCAACAAGAGGATGACCGGAAAACTAGAATATGGGATCCCGGAGTATTTTGGAAGAGCAAACATAGGTGGCAACTCAAGGATGAGTGGAAGGATAGGCCACCTTGACACAAGCTTCACTCAAAAAGTTCAATTTAAGGACTTTAAACCAAAGTTCTAGGTGAGAGACACCCTACCATGGTAACACCCTTCTAACCCCTCTTTCCTTTTAGATTTTGCTCATTGAATTTTGTTTCTTTTGGTTGGTTTAGTTTAATTGATATCTAGGCTTGGTTTAATGCATTTTAGTTTTGATCATGTGTTTTTTATGAATAATATATTTTGGGGATGAAAACCTTTGATTGATATCATGTTTGATGCCTGAGAACTTTTAAAATTTTTGGAAAAACAGAGCATTGTGCGTACGCACACACACTTCCCCCAGTTTTTATCATCTGCACGTACGCACTCATTTGTGCGTATGCACACTTGTTTTCACACCTTCTGCCGGGAGCGTTTGCACCTGCTTGTGCGTTCGGACCCCAGCTCTTTTTCTCATTGGGCATACGCACGCTAGTGTGTGCATACGCACACATGACCCTTCTTAAAAAAAGTTTTGCTTTCTGTGTGCACGCACTGCCTTGTGCGTGGGCACACTCGCTATCACCCTTCCTGCCGGGACCTGAGAGCGCTCACACACTCTTATGCATCCGCATCCCCTGTATTTTTACCTATTGTACGTATGCACAGGCCCTTGTGCGTACGCACAGGCGTCGATCTGGGTAGAAATTCAAAAGAAAACCCTATCGCGCCAGAACCCCCAATCCCTTTTCTTCTTCGTTCTGGTCCACTACAACACCCTCTCCACCCACCCTTCTTCGCCACTGCCGGCACTGCCAATGCCGCACTGCCGCCAACCCCTTTTTCTTCTTCTTCTTCTTCTTCTTCTTCTTCTTCTTCTTCTTCTTCTTCTTCTTCTTCTTTCTGGTCCACTACAATACCCTCTCCACCCACCCTTCTTCCGCCACCGCCGGCACTGCCAATGCTGCACTGCCGCCACCCCCTTCTTCTTCTTCTTCTTCTTCTTCTTCTTCTTCTTCTTCTTTCACCGGTGTGCTCCCCTATTTTCCTGGCATCACCGACATCTTCTCCAGCAAAGCTCTGCCGCTGTGAGCCTCGTAGTGATTTTCACAAGTGCCACTATTACACCCTCTTCTTCTATTCTATTCTTCAACTCTTCAGTTTTAGGTTTTACCCTTCTTTGTTTTGTTTATTTGCTTGCTTAATTTTTATTTTCTTTATTCAACTTTGCTAATCTAGCTTAGGTTTTGCTTAATTGGTTGTGGTTGAATTACAAGTGTTCAATTTTCGATTTCTGGGTTTTTGATGCTTGAATTTTGTCTTGAAATTGCTAAATATGTGAACTGCATATCATGTGTTTGATGTAATGCCCAAATGAACTTTTAGTTTAATGCATGTGTTGTAGCTACCATATGTGTTGAACTATATCCTTGTTTGTCATTCTAATAAAGAATTGTGCACTTTTTGAATTATTATGATGTTTTTTTGGAGTGAAATTTCAATAATGTGCTTGTTTATTGTCTTGAGTTGCTAGCACTAAATTGATATGAAAATTGACATTTGATTTCTTATTTGGTGAAATTTTTAACAAGTACATATTGCAATTAGTGAATTGAATTGAATTGTTTGTTCATCATGGGTTTTAAATCATTATAATCATATAACAAGGTCCTTGTTTCTTGTTAATGCTTTACATTTTTTGAGTTTACTTGACTTGATTCTTATCAAGCTTGTCACTTTTTGTAGCAAGCACATTATCCATGTGATTATTTCATTATTTTTTTAGGATGAATAACTAGACTTCATTATTGAATTGGTTATTGTGTGTTGTGCTAATTTTTATTAATCTCGCACTTTCACTTGCACAATTTCAATATCCAATATTTTCTAAATTCAATTCACTCGTATTGTAATTGCCTAAACTTGCTTGTGTTTAATTGATGCTCATCCATTCCGTGCATCTTAGGCCATTTAATTAAGGAACTCATGCTTACTCTTTGATTGTGTGGATGCTGTTTTAACCGGCCGTTGTGTGTATTCTAACTACGCGCATAATTGGAATACGCACACGGCTTATTTTTATCATACCGCACTACTATGCAAACTTCCTCAATTAAATGCTTGTTTGTTTTCTTTTGGCTCCAAGTATATACTATATTTGCTTCCTCCTTTACCTTTTTGTACCACTTGCCTTATGATTTTTAATTATACTCTATTCATTCTTTTTAAAGATGAGCCGTAAAGGCAAGGAGCCAGTAGAGGAGGAGGACGCCGAGGATGGAGATGCCAAGCCTGCATTGGACTTGGCAAATTTTCAGCAGCCCGAGCCCCCGCATCCACCAACTGAAGGTGGAGTACTTTAGAGCCATTCTCCTCGGATGGTGTTCATACACGGAAGACTGTGCAACGCTTCAGTGTGGGGGAGGATTCACAATTTTTGGGGCATAAATTTTTTTCGAACACTTTACACTTTAATTTTATTTTCTTTTATTATGTTTCTTGTAGATATTTAGAGTACTTTTGACTATTGCATTGCACTTTCTTTTGGTATATATATCTTAACTTATTTATAGTTATTTCTAACTAGTGCATTTGGCATTTTTGCTTTTGCTTAGTATATATGCTATAGATAGAAGTTGTGATTGGATGTTTCGAATAGTATAGCACCTAGTTCAATTTTGTCCTAATTGTTTATATTGGTTTTTACATATTGAAAATTAGGAAAAGAACTAGAAATTTTTGAAATTACATCCATCACATCATATATATGTATATAGGAAATAAGTTTGATGAAAACAACAAAAATTTCCAAAAAAATCTCTTTTAGGCCATTCCGTTGATTTGATTTAGAAAATTATTTTCAAACTTGCTTGAATAATTTTTGTGGAACATAGAAAAGAGATAGAACAAAACACCTTGTGAGTTGTTGAGCCTATAATTGTGTGGTTACACATTTCAACCACAATTTTATTCTGTGTGTTATGCTCCTTCTATGATTGTGATCTTGGTTTTGCTTGATTTTTTATTTCTGATGTTTGATATTTGAATGCATTTAGCATGATTGAGGTCATTTTTAAATTAAATTCACTCACCCATATAACCGTACCCGTATATCTACCTTTGTGAGCCAATTTTGAGCTTTTTAATCCCCTTTTATTCTAATTATTACCACATCATCAATCTTAAGCAAAAAAATCATAAATTACCATGAATTGCATCTTTGATTGGCTTAGGTTAATGTGTGTGTCATTTAAGTGTGGAAAAATTTTTGGGAAACAATGGTAGAAGAAATAAAAAATTTTATTTTGGATATTCATTGAAAAATTTGGAAAATGGGTGCACATTCATATGTCAATTTGCTTTAACCATATGCATTTATCTTGAAAAAAGAAAAAGAGAAAAAGGGGACAAAGTTTGCCCCAAAGAAAGAAAAATGAATAAGGAATACATATGTGGATTTGGATAAAAAAGAGGCATGAATGTGTGTAAAAAAAAAATAAGGGGTAGTTAGAAGGCATTTTAGTGAGTAGGTAGGTATAGATTGAGTGGGATACTTGAGCTAATCAAAGATCTAATTTATTAGTCCACTTGACCATATTTATCCCACCTTAACTCTGACCCCATTACAACCTTAAGAAGTCCTCATGATATTTGCATTCATGCATCATATGTTTGTTAATTGTTAGATGAAGAACAAATTCTTGAAAGCATGATTAGAGAAGAATTGAGTGATTAAACCCTAAACATTGAGCTTTTAGAGTGTATACACATCTAGTGATGATTCGATTGCTCAATTCTATATTTTCACACCTCTTATTAGGCATTCTTGCAAGTTGCTTCATTTTGAATTTCGAATCAATTCTTTGGATTGTGATTGCATTGAATCATTTCTTTGTTTAGCCCTATATGTCCATATGCTTGCTTGAAAATTTGATTGTTTATTTTTACCAAATCAATAGGATGCTACAGTATAGATAGATATAGATAGTATCTAGTATACTTACATGCATATAGATAGTTGCATTTAATAAGTTATTTACCCTTTGATCATTCTCCTTGTTTGTGTTAGCATGAGGACATGCTATTGTTTAAGTGTGGGAGAATTGATAAGTTCATATTTGATGATAATTTTTTGCTTGAATTGAACGGATTTCATCACATAAACTCACACTTAATCACCAAAATAGCATACTTTTGTGATTTCTCTCTAATTTGATCATAAGTGTGAAAAATACATTTTTATGCTTAAATTGATCATTTTAATTCTACTTTTATTTCATTCGATGCCGTGATATATTTTGTAAGTGATTCCAGGTCAATTAGGCAAAGATAGTTTGGTAGAAGTGGAAGAAAGTATGCAAAATGGAAGATTTCATGAAGAAAATAAAGGAGAAGCACACAATCAAGTGTGCATACGCACAAGTCCTAGTGCGTGACTTCATTAAAAACTCATGTGGCTCGCGAATTTGGGACTCTCTTGGCCCAATTTTTAGAGTTGTTGAAGCCATTTGGAGTGCTATATGAAAAAACTTGATGATAGAGATTTACGCCGGTTTGGAATTTAAACAAAACAATTCCGTTGATAGCATAGTCCAAACTGGTAATTGAATCCCCAACATTAAAGTTTAAAATATAGGCGTCACAATCAAAACAAAATAACCGAGAGTATTTAAACCTTCGGGTCATTCTTCCTAGGAATTGCAATAAAGTGTCCTATTATTGGCTATGAGGGAATAAGGGTTGAGATAGCAATTGACAAGAAATGTAAATGACGATAAAATAAAGATGCATGCAAGGAATTAAATGGAAAGCAATTGAAGCAATGAAAATAGAAATTAAATGAAAAATTCAAATGCTAAGAAACCTCTTGGCAAGGATTGAGAGTTAAGGTTACCTATCCTAGCCGTTGACCACAAATATATGATGATTATGAAGAGTCAATCCTACTTAGTCAACTCTAACATCGAGGATAAGTTAAATAGGCATAATTAGTCTCAATCCACAAGTCCTAGCCAACTCACTAATTAGCTTAGTGAACGACTAGCATTAGTGGAAACCAAATCAACTAACTACCCTAATATATCAATCAAGAATGGACATCAATGACTCAATGTCACCTAGGTCCTCAATTCCAAACCAAGAGTGTAAAAAACTACACGAAAACTAAGCCAAGCATTTTATCAAACACTTGGTGTGCATGAAAATAAAAGCATATTAAAATGCAATAAAAATAAAATCTAAAGCTACCAAATGCAAGATAACAATAATAACAACTCAATTAAATAACAATAAATAAAGAAACATCAAATTGCATTAAAGGAAATTGAAATTAACAAGAGGGTTCATAAACTAAAAATGACAAAATTGAGAAAATAACAAAAGAAACTAAGAAGATCAAGACAAGAGAGCATGAAAACATAAATGAAACTATACTAAAACAAGAATCAAAAATTAAAATTAAAGAGAAATTAAACTAAGAAAACCTAAATTCTAGAGAGAAAGGGGAGCTTCTCTCTCTAGAAAAACTAGCCTAAAACATGTTAAAATCTAAACCTAATTGCTCCCCCCTTCATCCTTCTTCAATTTGGCTTGAAATAGCTTCAGAAATGAGTTGGATTGGGCTTGAAAAGCCCTAAAATTGCCCTCAGCATGTTGCAATTAATGAGCTCACATGCCTGCACTCGTGCGTACGCACAAACTACTATGCGTATGCATGGTTGCGCAGAGTTACATCCGTGCGTGCGCACGCATACAACTGTGCGTAGACATGGTTGCACCACTTCAAAATGTGCGTGCGCACGCATGCAACCATCCGTGTGTATGCATGAACGTGATGTGTACGCACAATTGCAAAAAAAAAACCCAACCCTTTAGTGTGAGCTATAACCTCTCTTCACACACAATACCCCCTCCAACGTCTCTCTCTTCACCTTCTTCCTTCTCCCATTCCATTTCAAATCCCTTAACCACCACCATCACCCACAACCACCTGCCACCGCTCCTTACCGCCGGAAACCACCGAGCCGCCGCCCCCTCACCCCATTTTCTCTTTTTTTTCTCTCATTTTCTCCACCTCCCCTTCCCCTTCTTTGCTCCTCCACACCACCTCAGTCGCGGCGCTACCCCTCCTCTCGACCACCCAGCCCCACGCCACCGCAACCCCACTCTTGTACACCCTCGAGTTCAACACCTTCCCATTGCCCCATTTCCTTCATCGTAGTGAAGCTCAGAACGGCGTATATCCCCTGTTTCTCGGCCCTGTGCCGCCTTCCCTCTCTGACGCCGACCTTGGCCAGCCGTGCTGGAGTGGTTGCAGCCCATCATCTCCCCTTCCCTTTCTTTGTTTCATTTCCCTTCCAGGTTTCCATTTCGTTTCTTTTTATTTCATTTTTTGATTAATTAAGGATAATTAGTTAATTTGTTTTGTTTAGTTTAGTTAGTTATGCATGCTTAGTTAATTAGGTGGTTAGAGAATCTGGACTGGATAGTTGATTTAGGTTATGTCTTGTTTACTACTGCTGTTTGGGAATGATTGATTTTCTATCTAAAATTGGTTCGTCTGTTGCTGGTGATGACTTGCCTTTGTACTCATTTGGTTTGTTGATGCTGCATAGTTGTTGTTGTTGCTTTATTCTTGCTGAGGGCTATTATTTGATATGAAAAATTTCTGGATTGCTTATGGAGTTATGATCTTGACCAAATTCTGAATTTAAGATCTTACTGTCGTTGAGTTCTTGTTTCAATTTGAACTTCATTATTGGATTCAGTTATGTGTCCCAAAAATATCTCATTTCGACCTGTGAGACAAAAATTTCGCACACTTCATCAGAAAGATTAAAACAAAAATTCATAACAAAGTATACCTAAATTTATTCTTAATTAATTAATTTGCACAACTTGTCTTTAGCCAAAGGTTTTTGTGAATATATCAGCCAGTTGTTCTTCCGATTTAACAAATTGAATATCAATATTCTCCTTTTGAACATGTTCCCTTATTGAGTGAAATCTCACTTTAATATGTTTTGTTCTTGAGTGCAAAATGAGATTTTTAGAAATATTAATGGCACTCATGTTATCACAAAATAAGAGAATATTTTCTTCTTTCAATTTGTAATTGGTTAACTAAGTTTTTAACAATAACAATTAGGAACAACAAGATGAGGTAGCAATGTATTCGGCTTTGGTAGTGAATAGGACTACGGGGGACTGCTTCTTGCTTGACCATACGTTGCGAAGAAAATAGCAAATTTCTGAAGTGCTTCTCCTATCTACTCTATCTCTAGCAAAATCTATATCACAATATCCAACTGTAGAAAAATCATCAGACCTAGAATACCATAAACCAAAGTTGGATGTGCCATGAACATATCTAATGATTCTTTTAATAGCAGAAGATGTGACTCTTTTGGTTGTGATTAAAATCTTGAACAAACTTCAACACTTTGTACAATTTTCGGTCTAGAGGATGTAAGATACATAAGAGAACCTATCATTCCTCTATACCTAGTTTCAGCAACATCTTTCCCAGTTTTATCCTTTTCTAACCGCGAGTTCGAATGCATTGGAGTGCTTATGGACTTGGCATTCTCCAATTCGAATTTCTTAACTAATTCCTTGTCATACTTTTCTTGATGTACAAAAATTTTATTTAAAGTCTATTTAATTTGAAATCCAAGGAAAACGTTAAGTTCACCCATCATGCTCATGTCAAATTCACTTGTCATGAGTTTGCTAAAATCAGCACAAAGGGACACATTGGCTGAACCAAAAATTATATCATCAACACAAATTTGCACTAGGATGAAAAAATCCTTAGAATTTTAATAAAGAGAATAGTGTCGGTGGTGCCTCTTTGAAAACCATTATTCAAAAGAAAAGAACTAAGTCTTTCATACCAAACTCTTGGAGCTTGTCTTAAACCATAAAGTGCTTTTGAAAGCTTGAAAACATGGTTTGGAAATTCTTTATTTTCAAAACCAGGAGGCTGCGCTACATATACTTCTCTATCTATGATACCATTCAAAAATGCACATTTCACATCCATTTGAAAAAGTTTAAAACCACAATGGGCAACATATGCAAGGAGAAGCCTTATAGCTTCCATTTGAGCCACTAGTACAAAGAATTCATCAAAATCTATTCTTTTCTCTTGATCATATCCTTAAGTCACCGATCTTGCCTTGTTCCTAGCTATGTTTTCATCTTCACCCAATTTGTTCCTAAAAATTCACTTAGTGCTCATCACCTTCTTCCCAATTGGATTAGGTACAAGTGTCCACATTTGATTCTTCTCAAATTGTTGTAACTCATCTTCCATGGCTTTGATCCAAGAAGGATCACCAAGAGCTTTATTTATATTTTAGAGCTCAATTTGAGAAAGAAATGTAAATTATTTTCTTTTGTTGCTCTTCTAGAAGAGGATCTAGTGATGACACTTTATGAGGGGGTCCCCTATGATGAACTCTTGAGGATAATTCTTTAGAAATCTCCACTCTCGGGATCTTGGAAATTTAGGAACAGAATCGGGCATGGTTGGTTCATTGATACTAGTATTCTCAGAAAATTCAGCAATTGCAGGAGATAAAATAAAATTATCTCCAACAAATTGTCTACAATAGCAGATTCAGGGATAGGATGTACAGATTTAGATTTTTCTTGATCTTGAGCTTCACTTATGTTGTCCTCCACTTGGTTACCTGCATCACCATCTTCCAGAATAATTGGAACAAAATTAGAATCACAAAATATAACGTGTATGGTTTCCTCAACGGACCTAGAGTCTTTGTGGAATATTCTAAAGGCTTTGCTAGAAGTTGAGTATCTAACAAAAATACATTCATACGACTTTGGATCAAACTTTTTCAAATTATCTTTTGTATTTAACACAAAACACTTACATCCAAAGACATGAAAGTATTTAAGATTTAGAGGGGTTCCTTTTCAAAGCTCATAAAGAATTTTCTTCAAAACTTCCTAATTATTGTTCTATTTAGAATATAACTTATTGTGCTCACAGCTTTAACTCATAGAAATTTAGGTACATCACTTTCACAAATTATTTCTCTAGCCATTTTTTGAAGGCTTCTATTTCTTCTTTTCACAACACCATTTTGTTATGGGATTCTAGGACAAGAGAAATTATGTTATATACCTAATTTATTACAAAATGATTCAAAATGTTGATTTACAAATTTTTTACCATGATCACTTCTAATAGAAGCAATTCTTAAATCCTTTTCATTTTGAACCTTTTTGGAGAAAATACTAAAAGTTGAAAAAGCATCATTCTTGTGAGCTAGAAAGAACACCCAACCAAATCTAGTGTAATCATCAAACACAACCAAACCATAGTGTTTGTCTCCTAGACTTTGAGTTCTAGTGGGACTGAAAAGATCAATGTGTAGCAACTCCAAAGGTATTTTAATTGAGATATCTTCCTTTAACTTGAAAGAACTTTTGGTTTGTTTACCCATTTGACAGGTATCACAAGTGATATATTTATCAAAATTAATTTTAGGAAGACCTCTAACTAATTCCTTCTTTATAGGCTTGGAGATTTGAAATATGCTTGCATGTCCCAATCTCTTATGCCATAACCATTTTTCGGAATCTATGGAGGTGAAGCAAGCTACATTTTGATCTCTAAGTTCCTCTAAAGTTAGACCATACAAATTATCGTACTTTTTTGCAACAAACAAAATATCACCAGAAATTTTATTTATGACCAAGCATTCAACTTTTTTGAAAGTAACCCAATATCCCAAATCACACAATTGACTAATACTAAGAAGATTGTGTTTCAATCCATCAACCAAGAAAACATTGTCTATGAAAGTAGAGAAATTCTTACTCATTTTTTTAACAGTAATAATCTTACCCTTTCCATCATCATCGAAAGTCACGAAACCTCTATCATACTTGTTGATTTTGATGAAGAATGTAGACTTTTCGGTCATATACTTTGAACATCCACTATCTAGACACCACATGTTCTTTTTTTTTATGCAAGGCAAATCTGCACAAAATTTCAAGAGATCTTAGGTATCCAAATAAATTTGGATTCTTTGATGTTAATTCACATTGGTTGTCCAAGTGCATTGAAGTCATTTACCACTTCATATACTTTGTTTCCTACTTTTTTTCAACAATGAAACATAGATAAGATGAATGACCATCTTTTTTTTTGCAATTGTGACAATGATTTTCTTTTGCAGATTTTTAAAGTGATTTGAAGTTTGTAATTTTCTGGTTCTTGAAATTGATGCTTTGGTTTGAACAAGTGATCTTTCAAAAATTGCATCACTTTCATTAAAGTATCTCAAACCAGATTTTTCAAATGAGGGTTTGGTTCTTAAGGTTGATGCCTTGGTTTTAATAAACGATTTTTTAAAAACTACATCATTTTTGGTAACATAACCAAACCAGATTTTTTAAACAATGGTCTTTATTAGCTAGCAATTTGTCGAAATTGCTGGAACTTTGTGCAAATTAAGCTAAATCATGATTTGAACCTCTAATCACCTTATGTAATCTATCATTTTCTACAATAAGATCAAGTGAAGCATTGACATAACATTTGCCTTTAAACTTTTCAATTTCAGACTTATGAAATCTGTTTTCTTCAACTAACTCAGAGACATTTTTGATTTCCTTCACCTTTTCTTTAAGAAAATCATTTTCTGTTCTTAAGGCATAATTTTCATCAGCTGTGCATTTATTATATTTTTCTGAAATGTTTCTAAGATGAGAAGTTAAGTCATCAATCATCAAATGTAAGTCTTCATTAGATAAGTCAAAATAATTTACCTCTTCCAATTATTCTTGGTCGGCCATGAAGCACACCTGAGCATCGTATTCAGATTCTTTTTCTTCATTAGAATCATTCTCAAGATCTTCCCATGATGCCATTAGCATATTCTTCTTGTCTTTCTTCATTTTGTCCTCCTTCTTTAAGTTTAAGACAGTCATACTTAAAGTGATTAGCTTCTTTGTAGTGATGACATATGATCTTGTTGAAATTCTTTTTGTACTCCTTTGAACTTGAACCTTTACTCTTTCCTTTGCCTCTCATTAGCCTTTTCAATCTTCTAGCAAAAAATATAATTTCATTATCTGAAAAACTATAATTAGAATCATCTTCTAATGACTCAACTTTTGATTTTAGGGTTATTCCTTTTCTTTTTGTGTCTTGGCTGGTGTTTGTGGTTTCATATGCAAGTAATTTTCCTTTTAACTCATCCTATGTTAATGGACTCAGATTATTGCTCTCGGATACCACATTTTCTCTTGTTTTTCACTCTTTTGTAAGACTTCTAAGTACTTTCCTCACAAGTATTAGTTCAATGTAGGTCACTCTCATAGTATCTAAACTTTTTATGACGATCGAGAATCTCCTGAACATCTCATCAATGGTTTCTCCTTCCTTCATGAAAAATATTTCATATTTTTGCAGCATATCTATCTTCGTTTCTTTGACTTGTTTGGTACTTTCGTGAGTGATTTGGAGTTTATCCCAAATTTTTTTTGTCGTTTTATATCTAGATTCCTTCTGATATTCCTCGAAGCTGCACAATGCATAATGTTGATGGCTTTGGCACTTAAGTCCACTTTCTTTTTGTCTTCTTCGTTCCATTCGGCTTTCTCTTTTGGAGTTACCACTAACTCAACACTTGTCTTGGTTGAAACTTGAGGACCATTTACAATGATCTTTTAAATATTGTAGTATGCATTCTTTCCTTCCAGTAGGTGTAGTTCTTACCATTAAAGAAAGGTGGCCTATTTAGGATTTGCCAAGGTTAGGATTTGCTGAAGGTTAGATTTTCAAACTGAAGTTGATTTTTTTTTTTGTATGGAGTAAGGTTGTCAAGGTTAGGATTTGCTGAGCTGAGTCAACACATTAAATCTTGAACTGGCTGAAGTCTTCCCCTTCTTTTCATAAATCAAACCAGAAAATTAAGAATTAAGATTAGAGTTAAGTAGCGTAGAAGAGAGATGAGCAACAACAGTTTCATTGATTTGGGTTCCTCAATAAGTTTGTTAAATCCAAACCCATAATCTTGAGCTTTGGCCCCACGTTTCAATATCAACCATTGATTTATAGCAGAAGAAAGTAGCCTCCACTTTCTTCTTGTTACCAAAATGCATGTGCAGGGAGAAGGTGAATTCAACAAGTAATTGACTTGTATGTTAATAGAAACCTTTTACCTTTTTCTTTTGATTATGCTTGATTTAACCATTTTGATTTTGGCTCTATTTATTTGACATTACCTTCGAAATTTTGCTTTTTCTTCTTTCTTCTTTGATGTTTCATCGAAAGATGAACTCCTTGTGTCTTCTCTATACTTTAGCTAAATTAACAAAGCTCCACCAGCGACAAGATTCTTTTCCTTTCAAGAAGACAATGGACTGGACTATGAACTTAGTCTAAGTAGTTATGATTTAGCTACTTTGTTCTATTGTTTGGGCTACATAAATAAATTTTGGGTTTGCTACACTAACACATACATAGATCAAACATAATTTGATCTTTTAACTCAATCAAATATAATGTTTGCTATCATAATTTATTTTATTATTTACTAAACTCAGTCATTAGCATTTTTTGTTTGTCATTGACGAAGAAACAAGACCAAAAACTGATTTGTCTACTAAAATTAAACATAAGAGAATTTTTTGTGTATTTTAAAAGATAGAAGATTAAAATATCCCATCTTAAAAATTTTAGGGACTAATTTAAATAATTACTCTTTAATTTTCTGTGCGTCGCACATTACGTACATACAGTACTAGGGATGAATGAAATCCTCTCAAGATGGTATAGTTAGGATCGACTAACATGCACCTAGACCCTACCTAAGGACCCTAGTAAGCATTGCCCGTATTATTGTTATTAACTACAACCCTTCGTTTAGTTTTCTTGCCACATATATCTCCTCTAACTTTTCAACTGAAGCTCAGATCAGTTTCTCCATATGTATAACCACTCGACCCTCAATTTAATTATTTTGGACCCCTCCTTTGAGCTTCCATTTTCCATGCTCACTAGTGAACACACAGATTAAATATATCTATTTGGCTTTGTCGTTCATTTTGATTATATGGACGTATGTGTATGCTTATGCTCCATCCAATTTTTTTCCTATATATATGTCCCACCATTAGTCATTTAATGAAGGTCCATTCTTCTATTTTGACACGTTCACGTAAATGTTTAAATTTCTGGCAACTCTTATGATTTGAGCACTCTCACGAGTGTGATTTTTGCTCTATAATTTGATGATGATGATGATTGATGAGTGTATAGAAATGGGTCCAAGGGCAATGAGGGCGCTAAGTGGACCATAGCGTATAAAGAAATGAGTAACACGATGCTTAATTTAATTTGTTGAACTTGAACCTAACCGATGAAACCAATATGTTAAATCATAATTCTCTTATTTATAATAAATGTGAATATATAATACCTATATAGATTTGAAAGGCTTTATTGTTTATTAAGGCTTGGACAAGGTATGTAGGCCTATGTGTTATATCATCTCTAACCAATTTTATTTTGTTCATTTGCACCTACCTACTTTAGCGAATAATTATTATGCATCTTGGTACATACCGAAAATCCATGAGAGCATTATATATATAGGTAATTTGTTCATTAAAATGCATCTTGTGGTTTCATTTCGTTATTATGTCGAATAATATTACTTGACTAATAGAATTTATTATTTTTAATTAATATGCGATTAATTTTAAATTTTAAATATTAAATGATATATTTTAAATTTTAAATTATAATAATATAAAAATAAGATATTAACTTAAAGTATTGATTAATATTAATAAAAAGTATTAGTCTCTTAATATTTTTCTTCTTATATATACCAATATGATTAAGTATCTTTTAAATTTATTCTTTAATCAGCTTTTTACATAAATTTAAAAAAAATTAAAACAAACACATTCAATAAATGTGATATTTTATACATTTTTTTTTTCAAATCTTAAAATACAAATTTAAAATACTAAAAATCAGGTAATTTAACTTTAATTAAAAAATAAAAAATAAAACCCAAACAAATCTCAAAACACACGTTGCCACCTTGATTTTTGTTTTGATTTTTGGTGTGTCTTCTTATAGATAAATTTAGATGTGTAAAGTGTAATAATGTACTTTTATTTAATTTTTTTTCTATTGAATTTTTTTTCCTCTTCTTTGATTTAGAATTCCAAAAGAATGTGGTTTAATTCAATTGCAGAAATATCAATGTTTTGTCGATTTTTAGCAAATCGATGGTGGTTTGATATCTAGTGGTCTGGGAGCGAAACCTACTCCTCTGTGCGAGTACCAGTTTTCTAGAAGTGCATCAAAGCGTCTTCGATTAGACCAAATTTAAAAATAAAAATAGAGTAAATCGGTAAACTAGTAAATAGGACTTAGAAATTAAAGTCTAAATAGATAATAAATAGAAAGATTTGCAATGAAATTAAAGGAAGACAATAAAATGCCTTCGATTGGATCAAAGGACTTTATATGAAAAATTTAAATGCAGAAGGATAAATTCAATGATGAAAGTAAAGAATACTTGGTAAATAAAATTAATTGAAATGTTAAGTTTACAGAAGAATAAATTGAAAGAAAGAAGAAGATGGAAGGAACCCTACAGAAAATGTAACTCGATCGCAAACTCAGGAATTCGTTGGGATGTGAGAGTGCTAGAGTGTTTTTTCTGAGTAAAAGTTCCAACCCTTATTCACTAATATTTCCTAGTATTTATAGGCTAATCTTTCATAACTGACCGTTAATTTACAATTAATTATAATTAAATACAACATTTCAAATCTGAAGTGCAATCTCACTTGGTATCCGTTTCCGCCGCATGATTGTAGATATTCCCCATGATCTTTTCGTGCAATAAAAGCCATTAACTTCCCACTATCACAACTATCTGACCAGCTCTTTCAAAGGCCTTACTCAATTCTTCGAATCGAGTCTACTATTCTATTTGGCTCACTCGATCAGCCAAACAATCAAAATTTAAATCAGTGCCGATTACCTCCAACTTCATACTTACGCGCGTGTCTTCTTGAGAAACCACACTTGACTCATTTCGATTCAACTCACTTTTATCGAAAATATTTTCCGATCAACAAATTGCCCCCTTGGATTAGTGTGGTTGCCTTCGATATCATTATCGAACAATAAAGCACTTAATCCAAAAGACGTCAGTTTTCAATCCAGTAATAATTGTCATTTAAACTCTCCATTACTACTGATCCACTCGATACATCTCCTGAGACTTGCGCTTTATCTCTCCATTACTTCATCTTCCTCGCGAAGTTACCTCTATTCGTATCCTTTCTACAGTAACCGCTATAGTGATACTTTAAATTTATCACTCTCCCCATCGTTCAAATTTCTTCAACCTTATCATTCTCTGAGTTTCCTCTACATCAAGGAGCTCTTCGCAAAATCTTCAACCTTTATTCTCTTTTACTCTTTCTGATAATGGCTGGCTCTACCTCTCAAGCTATCACCCAAGACAAAGGTAAAGGCCCCAAAATAGCACCACCATCTCCACCGGCCTTCGCATTCTCAATCAAGTCAATGATGAAGTCATTGACGATCCCCATTTACAAACCAATGACACTAGAATTCTAATACCCTTTACAATTGGTGCCGATACACACTGCTTCCTCGGACCGATTGAGTCTCTGGAGAGGGCAAATAAAAAACTTTCTTTCTTCCTAAGTGCTTAAGGGGAATATTTATTGATAAACCAATCCTTTAATATCTCTCATTTTATCAACCAAAAATCCTTCAGGAACAATCCGAAATTTAATCCTCGGGGATACAATTTTACAGCTTGGTATCAATGTCTTGAACCTACTAAGAGTGTTGATTGGAAAGCTTTAGGAATCCACGAACTTCTAAGGCTTTTTCACTTCTCACTTACCACATACCCTTGGATGATTCGGGCTGTGACATGTTTCTGGAATAGGACAACCAACAACTTTCACCTTCCATGTGGAATGATCAGAATGTCTTTTCTGGACGTGGCTGCTATTACAGGGCTCCCAATCAATTTTCCAGACTATACTCCTGACATGCAGTCGAAGCGTCAGTACAATGTGGTTCTAACCAGTTCTTACAGTGACTTTATTGCCCACAACATGGGTGCAGAAGGTACGAAAATCATTAAAAATGAACATGTTGCCTTCCTGTTCTATTGGTTAAATGCCATTCTATTCTGTTTTCGAAGTGTCCAAATGTCGAAATTTTACCTTCCTTTAGCTATTCTTCTCCACGAAGGAAAAACCCTCAATTTGGCCAAGATTCTTCTAGGACATATTTTCGAAGAACTTAGTCAATTTGTTTGTGACCTTCGAGACAACAAAATCATCAGTACAGGGGGCCCTCTATGGCTTCTTTAACTATGGCTTAATGCCTGAAGAACTGAAGATTGATGGTTTAGAGGTTATAGTAAACTCTCGTTGTAAGTATAGTTACTAAACCAAGCAATCAACCTTTCTTACAAAAGTTTTTGGTTGTCACAAGTAACAAACCCCTTTTGGAATTGATAACCGAGTATTCAAACCTCGGGTCGTCTTCTCAAGGAATTGCAGGGAGGTATGTTCTTATTATTGGTTATGAGTTTGTAAATTGGGGTTTTGGAAGTAAGGAGGGAATATGTTATATGACAAGTAAAATAAAATAATAATAATAAAATCTCTTGGCAAGGTATAAGAATTGGAATTCCTATCCTAGTTATCCTTATCAAGTGTGAAGAGAATTGGGTTTTAATCCCACTTGGTCAGCCTTTATTAAACAAAGGAAGGTTAAGTGGACTGATTAGCCTGATTCTCAAGTCCTAGTCAACTCCTGTGGAGAGACTAGTGTTAGAGCAATCCTAGCTAAAGCAGAATCTGCCAATTTCAATCACTTGCTGAGTTTGATAACTCAAGTACTACCAATCACTTGACCAAAGCCAAAAGGGAGAAAAATATCTAAATTAAATTGATAGCAATCTTAAATAGAGCAAAGCAATCTTAAATCTGAAATACCTCAAATAACATTAATTAAAAAAATTATATGTAACATGGAAGAGTTCATAAATTAAATTGAGAAAATAAATAAAAATAAAGAACCTGGGATTGAGAGCCACTCCTAAAACTAAGAGAAATCCTAAATCCTAATCCTAAGAGAGAGGAGATAACCTCTCTCTCTAAAAACTACATCTACTCCTAAAATTGTGAATATTGAAAGCATATTTATGAATGGATGCATTCCTCCACTTTATAGCCTCTAATCTGTATTTTCTGGGCCGAGAACTGGGTCAGAAACAACCCAAAATTCGCTAGTTGCGAATTCAACATGCTGAATTTCCGTCACTGCGATGCATCCGCATGGAGCACGCGGTCGCATCACCTAGCATCAGAGAAACTATGGCATATTATATATCAAATCGAAGCACCGGACGTTAGCTTTCCAACGCAACTGGAACTGCGTCGTTTGGACCTTCGTAGCTCAAGTTATGACTGTTTGAATGCGAAGAGCTCAGGCTGACAGCTTTGCAGTTTCTTCAACTTCTTGTACTCCTTCCACTTTTGCATGCTTCTTTTCCATCCTCCAAGCCATTCCTGCCCTATAATCTCTGAAAGCACTTAACACACATATCAAGGCATCTAATGGTAATAAGAAAGGATTAATAATAAGCAAATATAAGATCAAAGAAGCATGTTTTCAATCATAGCACAAAATCAGGAAGGAGTTGTAAAACCATGCAAATAGTATGAATAAGTGGGTAAAGAGTTGATAAAATCCACTCAATTGAGCACAAGATAAACCATGAAATAGTGGTTTATCAACCTCCCCACACTTAAACATTAGCATGTCCTCATGCTAAGCTCAAGAGAAGCTATAAAGATGAAGAGGAATGGTAGAATGTATGAAATGCAACCTATCTATATGAATGCAACTACGTACAAAAATGATTCTACCTACTTGGTTTAAAAGTAAATAAATTCTCCAAGAATAAATATGAACTGGATTTCACTAATTCAAATCATGAAAATGAAGTACAAATAGACTTGCAAGAAGAAAATAGCTCATGAAAGCAGGGAACAAGGAATTGGGCATCGAACCCT
Source organism: Arachis hypogaea (assembly GCF_003086295.3). NCBI lineage: Eukaryota > Viridiplantae > Streptophyta > Magnoliopsida > Fabales > Fabaceae > Arachis > Arachis hypogaea. Next base: position 114,682,531 of record NC_092046.1, read on the forward strand.
CACTAGTAGTGTATACACTCTAATCACTCAAGTGTTTAAGGTTGGATTCTTTCAATTCTCTACTAACCTTGCTTTCTAAGGCTTGCTCTTCATCTAACAATCAACAAAAATTTAATGCACAGATACACATATCAAGAGGTCTTTTAAGGGTTGTAATGGGGTTAGGGTCAATGTAGGATTGTATTTGGCCAAGTGGACTAAAATCTGAATCCTTAATTAACTTAAACTTTTTACCTAACTTTAGACAATCCATGTAATCATAATACCACATCTAACTATCCATTAACCATGTTTTCCACATATTCATGCATCTTAACTTTAGTGCAACTCATATGCATTACTTTCACCATTTACTTTGGGGCATTTTGTCCCATCTTACTTATTTGTTCTTTTTCTCTTTTTTTTTTCTTTTTCTTCTTTTTTCTTTTTTTTATTATATATATATATATATTTTTTTCTTTTATATTTTTTTTCAATGCATATGATTAAATTATTGAATGCATGAACATGTCCTATTTCTTTCACATTTTTAGAAAATTCTAACATACTCAATTCTCAAACCAAATATTTTCAATCCCAATTTCTCCACACTTAATTCATGAGCACTCTTACTAGTCTAAGCTAACCAAAGATTCACATTAAGGACATTATTGTTTTCCGCTTAGAGTTAATGATGTGCTAAAGTAAAGAATAAAAGGGGTAAAATAGGCTCAAATTGGTTTGCAAAGGATAATGAAAGGGTAAGGTCATATGGGTATGTAAGCTCAGTGAAACAAAGGCCTCAATCATATAAGTGCATGCATACATCAAACCATGGAAATAAAGAATTAAGCAAGACAAAGATCACAATTTTAGAGAGAAAAATACACACCAAAACAGAATATTGGTTGATAAAATGCAACCAATTTAAATAAGCTTAAAATCTCACTGGTTTTGTGTGTTCGAGCTCTAAACCATGTTCCAGTATAATATCTCTTCAAACAAGTGTAACATTAAATTTTATTCAAATTAGTGAAATTCTCTAAAAATTTTCTTGAAAAAGATAATATTACTTCAACCAAGTGGTAAAATATGCAAAAAATTAAACAAATATGCAATCAAACATGCAAATGCAACAATGAATAAGGAAAATAAATCATTGGTGTTGAGATAGAGGAGTAACTAACCCATGGAGATCGGTATCGACCTCCCCACACTTAAAGATTGCACCGTCCTCGGTGCATGCTGAGATGTGCAGGTGGACGGGTTGCTCCAACTGACGCTTGTAGATGGAGGTGCCTTAGTTGGAGATCTCTTGGTTCATTTCCTTGTTGGTGTCTTGTCAGTGGCCTTCTCTTTTTCTTTCTTGGTACCCATGCCTAAGGAAGAAGAAAAAAGGAAGAGTGCAAAATTATAGAAAACTAAGACTGGAAGGGAGGAAATTCCAAGTGATAAGGAATGCCAAAGGAAAGATGATAGCCCAACTACATGGTAGCTATAACATGTAGGAAAGACAACAATAAAGATAAAAAAGGGGCAATTCAAAATAATAAGATGCAAGAGGATAAAAACATGCAAATAATAGGCATGAGAAGCATAGCTCAAGCATCAAGTAATAAATATGCTAAATTAAAGAGCATGTGTAATGATGACAATTGTGAATGATAATCCCAAATATATGTGGAGCACAAGTGTTGTGAAAAAGAGGCATGCAAGTGAAAGAGTAAAATAAAATAAGATTTAAAATGCCATAAAAGCTTTTTCACAAACACTGGGTGTGCAAGTTAAAATAGGGATGAAAATAATGTAATCCAAATGTATATGAGAGCCATGAATAAATGTCAATTGTCAAATCTCTCCTCAGAATAGCCACCTGCTCAAATAAATTAAGGCACTTATCCAAATAAAACTCCAACACCAACATAAAAATGCATGAAAAAGAATTGAAAAAGAAAAAGGAAAGAACAAATAAATGCATTAAATTAAAGGGATAGAAGAGTAGAGGGAAAGAAGGAGAGAAAGAAAGAAGAAAGAAGAGAGAAGAAGAAAGAAATTAGGATTTGGGGAAGAAAAGATAAGATATTTTTGGCTAATTTAGATAAGTTGTGCGGCGCAAGCGACGCGGTCGCGTGACGCACGCGGTCGCGCGACTTGCGCTTAAACTGAATGACGCGGTCGCGTCGGTCACACGGTCGCGTGACCCGTTTTAGGCTAATGGCGCGAGGGTAGCCTCACACTCGCACAACTCTCTGTTCAAAATTATATTAGTGAAAAATTTTAAGTGACGCGATCGCATGGGGCATGCGATCACGTGAGTGGGCCTTAAAGGAATATAACGCGGTCGCGTGGGTCACGCGACCGCATGGGAGGGATTATGCGTTCAGCACCAATCCAGCACCACTCTCGCACAGCTTTCGGGTGTGCACCACTTTGACGTCGAAATCTTGGTCACGCGGCCGCGTGGGGAACGCGGTCGCGTGGGAGGCCATTATTCCCATATGACGCGGTCGCATGGGACGATTTTTGCCATTGGCACGCCTCCAGCCACGCTCTCGCGTGACTTTCTGTTCGTTTTCTTTTCTTCCCATTGCACTGGTGACGCAGACGCGTCAGCGACGCTGCCGCGTCGCGTGCGTGCTTTTTTTTATGCATGAAAAATGCAGAATGCAGTGTTAATATGAATGTGATGCAAAACTCCAGGTTCAATATAATAAAATAAAATAAAACTCGAAAACAAATAAAATTATCTAAAAAATGAAAAAGGAACGATCATACCATGGTGGGTTGTCTCCCACCTAGCACTTTTAGTTAGAGTCCTTAAGTTGGACATTTGGTGAGCTCCCTGTTATAGTGGCTTATGCTTGTATTCATCCAGGAATCTCCACCAATGTTTGTGATTCCAGTAACCTCCGGGGTCCCAAACTAGGCATGCAAAGCCCTTAAGAAGCTTTAGACAGATTCTTAGGCTCCCGGGGTGACAAATGTCAGAGCAGATTTCAGGATCCCAAATCTTGCTTTTACACCCATTTTTGTCGGGATCTGTATTTTTCCAACTGGGTGATAAGTAATTTGAATTCTCACTGCAGCTACCAAACAGCTTCCTAGACCCATTCAATTGAGCTTTACACCAACCTTTGCGTTTAAACTTAAAGCTTCCAACCATGATGAACCTTGCAGGACAATTCTTACCACTGGCCATCTTCCTCTTACTCTTAATGTTACAAAGAGCTCTAAGTTGACCATCCGTCTCCAGTAGCCCATATTCAAATGGAATTAGAAAGCTAAGGGATATGAATTTTACCCACTTGAATGTTGTGAAGGATGATGGCAACTTAGGGGGAGGTATTTTTAATGAAATTGCAAGCTCCACTCCCTTGTGCTCTTCTCTGACAACTTCCACCTCTTTGCAAATTTCTTCAATATCAACCTCTTTCTCTTGGTAGCTTTCTTCCAGTTCAATCTCTTCTTCATTGTTTACCAAGGGTACGGGAGGTTGTGCTTCTTCTTCTTTAATCTCCATGTCTAGTCCAACGGGAGAGGATTCAAATGTAGATAAGACTTCATCAATGATTGAATCCATCTCTTGATCATCTCCTTCAAAGTTTTCAACCATGATATGCCTTGGAGGTTGTACACCCTCCTCAACATCAATTTCAAACGTCTCTGAAGGAGGCTCTGTAACTTGAGTTTCCCATGGAGGTTTCGCATCTCCTAAGTCTTCAACCACTTCTTCCTCCTCAATGGCAGGCGTAGCTTCTTCTAATTGTTCCAATACAAAGCCATGTTCCTCATTGTCCACCGAAGTTTCTAGTGTCTCCTTCATACTTTGCTCTTCTTTTATTTTTCACATGTAGCCATGGGAGTTCTTTGAGTGCTCAGATATTGGGAAGCTATTATATTTACTAACTCGCCGAAGGCGGCCGCAAAATTTTGCACACTCTTATTCATCCTTTCTTGCCTTTGAAGAATAACACGAAGTCTGTCATCCATTGGAGGTTGGGGTGGATATGAGGATTCATTGGTTGGGAGAGAGGGTTCATAATAGGAAGGTAGTTCATCTTGATAATGATATGGAGATGGTGAATATTGAGGTGGTGGTTCATGAGAGTAGTTGTGTTGGAAAGGTGGTGGTTCTGTGTATGGTTCATTTGGCTCATAAGGTGGTTGGTATGGTGGATACGGGTTAGGGTCATATGGAGGTGATTGGCGGAAAGGGGCTTGTGAGTATGGTGGTCCAAAGTCATGTTGAGGAAAGGGTTCATAGGCATATGGTGGTGGTTGTTGCCAAGAGGGTTGATCAAATCCTTGTGGCTCCTCCCATCTTTGATTGTTCCAACCTTGGTGCCTGTTCTCATTGTAATTTCTTCTTTCTGCAACATAATTGTAACCAGACTCATAACCAAAGGGGTGAGAGTTCATAGTAGTAGGAGAAAATAAGAACAAAAACTAATAAAAAGAAAATATTTTGAAAAAGATATGATTTTTGAAAAAGGATAAGAAAAGATTTTGAAAAAGATATGATTTTAAAAAAAATATTTGATTTTTAAAAATAAGAATGATAAGAAATTTTTTTTTAAATATTTACAATAACCAATAATAAGGCACACGTTTGCAATTCCCCGGCAACGGCGCCATTTTGAAGAACTGAAGATTGATGGTTTAGAGGTTATAGTAAACTCTCTTTGTAAGTATAGTTACTAAACCAAGCAATCAACCTTTCTTACAAAAGTTTTTGGTTGTCACAAGTAACAAACCCCTTTTAAAATTGATAACCGAGTATTCAAGCCTCGGGTCGTCTTCTCAAGGAATTGCAGGGAGTTATGTTCTTATTATTGGTTATGAGTTTATAAATTGGGGTTTTGGAAGTAAGGAGGGAATATGTTATATGACAAGTAAAATAAAATAATAATAATAAAATCTCTTGGCAAGGTATAAGAATTGGAATTCCTATCCTAGTTATCCTTATCAAGTGTGAAGAGAATTGGGTTTTAATCCCATTTGGTCAGCCTTTATTAAACAAAGGAAGGTTAAGTGGACTGATTAGCTTGATTCTCAAGTCATAGTCAACTCCTGTGGAGAGACTAGTGTTAGAGCAATCCTAGCTAAAGTAGAATCTGCCAATTTCAATCACTTGCTGAGTTTGATAACTCAAGTACTACCAATCACTTGACCAAAGCCAAAAGGGAGAAAAATATCTAAATTAAATTGAAAGCAATCTTAAATCTGAAATACCTCAAATAACATTAATTAAGAAAATTATATGAAACATGGAAGAGTTCATAAATTAAATTGGGAAAATAAATAAAAATAAAGAACCTGGGATTGAGAGCCACTCCTAAAACTAAGAGAAATCCTAAATCCTAATCCTAAGAGAGAGGAGAGAACCTCTCTCTCTAAAAACTACATCTACTCCTAAAATTGTGAATATTGAAAGCATATTTATATATGGATGTATTTCTCCACTTTATAGCCTCTAATCTGTGTTTTCTGGGCCGAGAAATGGGTCAGAAACAACCCAGAATTCGCTGGTTGCGAATTCAACATGCTGAATTTCCGTCACTGCGACGCATCCGCATGGAGCACGCGGTCGCGTCACCTAGCGTCAGGGAAACTATGGTATATTATATATCAAATCGAAGCTCCAGACGTTAGCTTTCCAACGCAACTGAAATCACGTCGTTTGGACCTCTGTAGCTCAAGTTATGACTGTTTGAATGCGAAGAGGTCAGGCTGACAACTTTGCAGTTTCTTCAACTTCTTGTACTCCTTCCACTTTTGCATGCTTCTTTTCCATCCTCCAAGCCATTCCTGCCCTATAATCTCTGAAAGCACTTAACACACATATCAAGGCATCTAATGGTAATAAGAGAGGATTAATAATAAGCAAATATAAGATCAAAGAAGCATGTTTTCAATCATAGCACAAAATCAGGAAGGAGTTGTAAAACCATGCAAATAGTATGAATAAGTGGGTAAAGAGTTGATAAAATCCACTCAATTGAGCACAAGATAAACCATGAAATAGTGGTTTATCAATGCCATTTTTGAAAATTTCATGACAAATCTGAAGGGGGTAGTACAGATAAGCAATACATTGATGGTTTTCGATTGTCTGAATTCAGACCCAATTTTCCAAAAACCGAATCAGATGAAGACAGATTTTGGGCTATTTTCTCTCTTTTCCATACTTGTAAAGATTTCGACAATGACAAACTTAATTTTACTCCTTTCTTGCATCGCAATCATGGTCCTGCTTGGTTGGAACGTTTACTCTTTCCTGACACAAATGAAGCAAATGAACTTGTAAATCGAATTTGGGCAAACATGTTGACTGTCCAAGTAATACCAATAGGGCTACCTTTACATAAGAAAGAAAGGTTCAAAATTACCCTGTATGCTCCACATTTGACAGCCAGACAATTGGAATTTTCTCAAGCCATCCCAACACCACAACCTCGAAATGATGATCCTTTCTGCCACATTACCTTGACTACTCAAGAGGATTTTAATTCTTACCTCTTAAAGAATCAACAGCGCAGGGACCGTTTCAATTTCGTGGTGTACGATTGCAGCTTCTATATCACCAAATCCTATTTTGAATGGTGGGCTGCTTACTACTCTAGGTACACCCATACCTTGGAAGACATTCAATAAACTGCAATTCGAACTACCCTTGTTGTTGAGAGTTCTCCAAAAAGAACTCAAAAAAGGAAAGCTGAAACTGCTCGACCACCACCATCTAAGAGTAGAAGAACTCCTACCAGAACTTCTCGAAAGGTAACCATTTCCTATAATTCTCCCTTTTGACTTAAGATGCACTTCAACTTATATTTTCTTAACCATACTCAACTCTGAATTTCTTATCAGTTGATACTGCCATCATCAACTGAGAGTTCTGATGAAAGTGAACCAACCAACAAGGACACTCTTGTTGCTTCCTCTCAATTGAAAGATGCAGCCGATTCTGATCCTGTCACTCAGTTAATACTAAGATCCAGAATTCCTCAGGTAACACAACCATCTCTACACATTTTACTTAGTTTAAAAAATAAATTTTAAACTCACAATTGTGTACATTTTGTATTAGCTTATTAATGTTGCCCAATCGACTTCTTCTACTGGAGCTCTCGATCAACCAATTCCTCAACAACAGAATGACCCAGAGCATTCCACATCACATGGTTCAATCCAATTCACCGGGTCCCTACAAACAATTTCTGCTACTCATCCGCCACTTTCTCACACGACATAGGTGATTGATCTAACAGCAAATCCTTTGCAGCACTCTCTAGAAGAAACCCATAAACTTGAATCAATTTCACCAAATAATCAAGCCGTATCTTCCACAGAAAATATAGTAGTCACAGACTCCGATTCTTCTTCTAAAGCTGCTGACACTACTAATTCAACTTCCTCTCAGTCTAAGGTTTCGAAAACTCCTCCCAAGTTACAACCCAGATCTTCACCCCAAACTAACCTTCAAATTCCTCCCGGACCAAGACCTGGAACAACGAGTGCTTCCACCACTCCTACAAGTTCTTTCTTGGACAACTTGATTTCTGTCTTAAATAAAGTTATCCAGGAAAATAAAATCTCAGTGCCTGTACCAGCGATCTCAAGACCTGCCACATCAAGGCCTTCAATTGAATTGGATCCTGATATTCGGGAATAATTTCGATCACTCATCAAGCTTCTGGATCATCCACCTACCACATGGGTTAATGATCCAATTCTCAACAAACTCTTGGCTGATCTTTTGAATTCCTCTTTTGAACTCCCAATTAACACACCACATTCTGCCTCCATTCAAGAATTCAAACAGCTTCTTAATGAGAGTGTTTCATCTCAATTCCAACTTCAAGAAATCGAGAATGAAGAAGCAATAGCCAAATCCAATATAGAAAATTGTCACGCAACCGCTCAACTCATCCAAGCTTCTCATGAGGAATTTGATGTAAGAATTTCCCATGCCATTTCTGTTCAAGCTTTTCATGATAAAAAAGAAGCAAGACTTGAGGCAGAATTAATTCAGATTCAAGAACAACTTGCCACCATACGCCAAAGTCGAGACACCCTAGCCAAACCTTTGGCCGTAGCCTAGCAAGATCAACATCTCCTTATTCAAGAACTTGTCTCAATTGATACCAAGAAAGGAGAATATGAAAAACAACTTGAGAAAATTCAAACTGACAAGTTTAAACAAATTGAAGTGCTTTCCATTCTGGAAAACAAAAGGACAAAGCTGCGCTCTGATTTGGCTAAACTAGTGGCGCCTTGAATTTCTTTTCATTTGTAATTTTGTTTTTGTAATGACTTTTAACTTTTCTGAACTTATGCATGTTAAATTTCTATGTTTGCCAACAATAGAAATATTTCAGATATTTCCCATTAATCAAATTAATCACTTTCCCTGATTCAATATCTTTAACTTGATAAGCATTTCCACAATATACCCCTATCACTTGAAAGGGACCTTCCCAACTATGGGACCACTTACCCAAGAATCTTGATTTCTTTTCCATCGGTAAAATGACTTTCAAAACTAACTCACCTATTTTGAAAGATTTTTTCTTAATTCGATGATTATAACTTTGAGCAACACTTTCTTTTTGTCGAATTACATTATCAAGTGCTAAGATTCGCTCTGAGTCTAACTCATTTAACTCATCAAACATTGCATTCCAATAATCATCGACTGGCAAATAATTTTGTTTTGATACTCTTAAAGTATTTAAATTAATTTCTAATGGTAACACTACATCATGGCCATACACCAATTTATAAGGTGAAGTCCCTGTCGAACCTCTTGGTGAATTCTGATAAGCCCATAATACTTGACTTAAAGTCTCATGCCATGTTCGAGATTTATTCCCAATATGATTTTTAATCAAGCCTATCAATATCTTATTTGCTGCTTCTACCTGCCCATTAGCCTGTGCATAATAAGGAGTCAAAGTAATCATATTAATACTCCTTGAAGCCGCAAAACTTTTCATCCTATGACCAGTAAACATTGTTCCTTGATCAGTACTTAATGTTTGAGGAATTCCAAATCGATGAATAATATGTTCCTCAATAAAATCTATTATTTCATTTTGACTTACTTCAATCAAAGGAATCGCTTCAACCCATTTCGTAAAATAATCAATCGCTACTAAGATAAACTTATGTTGCTTGGATGAAGGAGGATGAATTAATCCAATTAAATCCAAAGCCCAACCTCTAAATGGCCATGGCTTTATTATCGAATGTAATTCAGATGCTGGAATTTGTTGAATTGAACCATGCTTTTGGCATTCCAAGCATGCCTTTGCATAATCAATACAATCTTTTATCATAGATGGCCAATATACATGGTTTCGATACAATACCCATCTCATCTTCTTCCTTGCCTGATGGGCACCACATATTCCATTATGGACTTCATCCAAAGCAATGCTTTGATCATCTCGACTTAAGCATCTTAACAAACTCCCATCAATCCCTTTTTTGTATAATTCATAAGCTAATAAGACAAAATTCATTGCTCGTAATTTTATCTTTCTATCAACTGCAACATTGGGATCCTTTAAATAAAGAGCAATAGTCTTTCTCCAATCAGAATCCTCCCATCCATCTATACACAAGACCTCTCTTTCATTTGCTAGTACCAAAATTTGATGGATACCAGATAATTTTCTAAAAGTCTCTGGGCCGACCCGATACCTTGAAGCAATTTGGGCTAACTCATTAGCAATTTCATTATGAATTCTAGGGATATGCACCAAAGAAACTTTTTGAAAAGACGTCAATAACTCCCAAGCAGTTACTAAATATTTTTGTAACATCTCATTATTACACTTAAACTCCTTCGACAACTGCTTTAAAACTAATTGTGAATCTCCTAGAATTTGGACTTCTAAAACTCCTTTTTCGATTAAAATTTCAAGACCCAAAATCAAAGCCTCATATTCAACTACATTATTGGAACAAGGATACTTTAATTCGAACAAGAACTCTGATGGGATATCCTCCAGTGAGATAATGAGAATTCCAACCCCTGCACCATCTTTATTCTTAGATCCATCGAAATACAATTTCCAATAGTTGACTTCTACATCAACTATATTTTTTCCCTGATCATGCAGATCTTTCGAATTATCTACAAGAAAATCTGCAATGACCTGTCCTTTAACAGTCTTTGCTGGGACATACTGTAAATCAAATTCTGTTAACGCTAGCATCCATTTCCCCAAACGTCCTCTCAATATAGGAAAACTTAACATATATTTAATAAGATCGGTTTGCGCTATAACTTTCACTGATTTAGCCACGATATAACATTTTAACTTCATACAAGCATGATATAGTGACAAACACAATTTTTCGATCGGGGAATACCTTGTCTCAATATCGGTTAAAACTCGACTAAGGTAATAAACTGCCCGTTCATGCCCGTTTTCATCATCTTGAGCTAACATACACCCTATAGTATTTTCAAATGCTGCAATGTATAATTTTAAAGGTTCAGATGGACAAACATTTGCCATAATAGGTGCTTTTGACAAATACGCCTTGATCGAATTGAACGCTAATTGATGCTCTGTGGTCCATTCGAATTTCGAACCATTTTTTAATTTCACTAAAGGTACAAACACTTTAGTTCAATCTGAAAGATTCGAGATGAATCTTCGAAGATAATTAACTTTACCCAAAAATGATTGCACTTTCTTCTTCGATTTGGATGCAGACAATGCTAATATTGCATCTGCTTTATTTTTATCAATGGCTATTCTTTTTTTATGAACAACAAATTCCAAGAAATTTTCAGCCGACACTCCAAAAGCACATTTCAACGGATTTATTTTTAATCATTTCTTCCTCATAGTAAGGAATGCCTTTCTTAAATGGTCTATATGCTGACTCACAGAAATCGACTTGACCATCACATCATCGATATATACCTCCATAAATCTTCCAATAAACTCGTGGAAAATGGCATTCATTGCTCGTTGATATGTCGCTCCAGTATTTTTTTAAACCAAAAGGCATAACCACCCACTCATATGTACCTAATGCCCCAGGACAACGGAAGGCAGTTTTAGCTACGTCATCTTCCGCAATGAAAATTTGGTTATATCCAGAATAACCATCCATGAAACTAAGAATTTCATTTCCTGCTGCAGAATCAATTAACATATTTGCAATCGGCATAAAGTACTCATCCTTTGCAGTGGCATTATTCAAATCTCGAAAATCAATGCACACCCTTAACTTCCCATTTTTCTTCATCACAGGGACAATATTTGATACCCACTCTAGATAACGTGTAGTTCGAATAAATTTTGCTTTGATCAAGCGTTCTATTTCTTCTTTAATTTTCACATTGATTTCAGGAGCAAAACGTCTTGGGGTTTGCTTCACAGGTCGAGTATTAGGTTTTAATGCTAATCGATATTCTATTAATGAACGATCGAGACCAGGCATTTTATGGTAATCCCACGCAAAGCAATCTTTAAACTCATGTAACAAATTGAAAAGGTCAGTTCAAAAAGGATCAACAAGATCTTTACAAATATACGTAATTCGAACGTCATCATGAGTCCCCAAATTAATTTCTTCTAAAGGATCCTGAGATTCGAACCCTTTATAGTAATCATCCTCTTTAATTGAATATTTTTCAAATCCCAAAGGCTCCAAATCATAAATACAATCAAAAGTAAAATCAATAGAATCATGAGAAATAGAAGAGACTTGACTTTCGATTAAATCATTGCTAATTTTATTTTCTACACAATGGACCTCTGCTATTAAATCGGCAATCCAGCTCGCATCATTAATTTCATTACAAGAAGTAGGGAAATCATAACTAAATTCGACTGGAAGCATCGAATCAAACATACTACCATTAACAAATTTACTAACCCTATCCGATTCAACTTCATCAGAAGAATCATCTTTATTTTCTAAAAACTGAAAATTATTTAAATAATTATGTAATGTTACCAGGTAATTGGAAACCCCCTCAACCTAGCTCATGGTGCAATCTTCAGAGTCTTCAAGAAAGACAGTCCCAACCAGTCAGTTCGAAGCCCACGTCTGGATAATGCAACTTTACCGAAAGGCCTTCTGAAGTCAAATAACGCCCTTCACAATTATAAGGATTTAGAGATTGATCAACATTTAAAGGCTTTAATTTTCGATTATAAATTCTAAAATCGACATGCATCTGCTCGACATATAGACTCGAATCCGCTTTGGCAATTTTAGGTTTGCCTTCCTTAGTCCATAGAAGTACGCTCTGATGCACTGTTGAGGGTACATCACATTTCTGGACTTTACTATGAGTTTGTGTGTTTTTCTGTGATTTAGGTACTTTCTGGTTGAAATTGAGGGACCTGAGCAAAAATCTGATTCAGAGGCTGAAGAAGTACTGCAGATGCTGTTGGATTCTGACCTCCCTGCACTCAAAGTGGATTTTCTGGAGCTACAGGAGTCCAAATGGTGCGCTCTCAATTGTGTTGAAAAGTAGACATCCAGGGCTTTCCATCAATATATAATAGTTCATACTTTGCCCGAGTTTAGATGACGCAAACTGGCGTTCAACGCCAGCCTTCTGCCCTATTCTGAAGTTAAACGCCAGAAACAGGTTGCAAAGCAGAGTTAAACGCCAGAAACAGGTTACAAACTGGCATTTAACTCCAAGAAAGACCTCTGCACGTGAAAGCTTCAATGCTCAGCCCAAGCACATACCAAGTGGGCCCGGAAGTGGATTTCTGCATCATTTACTCATTTCTGTAAACCCTAGTAACTAGTTTAGTATAAATAGGACTTTTTACTATTGTATTTACATCTTTTGGAATATCTTTGGATTATCTTTAGATCATTTTGTACACGTTTAGGGGGCTGGCCATTCGGCCATGCCTGGACCTTGTTCTTATGTATTTTCAACGGTAGAGTTTCTACACACCATAGATTAAGGTGTGGAGCTCTGCTGTTCCTCATGAATTAATGCAAAGTACTACTATTTTTCTATTCAATTCAGACCTATTTCTTCTCTAAGATATTCATTCTCACTCAAGAACATGATGAATGTGATGATTATGTGACGCTCATAATCATTCTCACTTATGAACGCGTGCCTAACAAACACTTTCGTTCTACATGCAAACATGCTTGAATGTGTATCTCTTAGCATTCTGATCGTGAGATCAGAGTCTTCGTGGTATAGGCTAGAACTATTAGCGGCCATTCTTGAGGTTCGGAAAGTCTAAACCTTGTCTGTGGTATTCCGAATAGGATCCGGGAAGGGATGGCTGTGACGAGCTTCAAACTCGCGAGTGCTGGGCGTAGTGACAGACGCAAAAGGATTAATGAATCCTAGTCCAGTATGATCGAGAACCGACAGATGAATAGCCGTGTGGTAACAGCGCATCTTGGACCATTTTCACTGAGAGGATGGAAAGTAGCCATTGACAACGGTGATGCCCTACACAAAGCTTGCCATAAAAAAGAGTGGGAATGATTGGATGAAGACAGCAGGAAAGCAGAGGTTTAGGAGGAACGAAAGCATCTCTATACGCTTATCTGAAATTCTCACCAATGACTTACATAAGTATCTCTATCCCATTTTACGTTCTATTTATCTTTTAATTATTAAAACTCTATAACCATTTGAATCCGCCTGACTGAGATTTACAAGGTGACCATAGCTTGCTTCAAGCCGACAATCTCTGTGGGATCGACCCTTACTCACGTAAGGTTTATTACTTGGACGACCGAGTGCACTTGCTGGTTAGTTGTGCGAAGTTGTGACAAAGTGTGTGAATTACGTTCCGAGCACCAAGTTTTTGGTGCCGTTGTTAAGGATCACAATTTCGTGCACCAAGTTTTTGGTGTCGTTGCCGGGGATTGTTCGAGTTTGGACAACTGACGGTTCATCTTGTTGCTCAGATTAGGTAATTTTATTTTAATTTTAAGTTTTTTCTTTTATTCTTATTATTTTCGAAAAAAAATTAAATTATTCTATGGCTTCAGAATTTTTAAGAATGAATTCTAGAGTTTCAAGAGATATGTTGAATCCTGGCTGGCTGTTAAGCCATGTCTAATCTTTTGGACCGAGGTTTCACTTATCCTTAAGAGAAGAGCTTCTTTGACTTCTTCAGCAATTCAGCTGTTGTATGCCTGATTTGTATCTGCTAAAGCTTGGCTGACCATTGGCCATGTCTAGTGTTTTGGACCGGAGCTTTCACTGAAAGCTTGGCTGGCTAGTGAGCCATGTCTAATTCCTGGACCGGCGCTTTAGACTAACATTGAATGATTCTTGGAATTCTCATTAAAAATTTTGAAATCCTTAATTCTCGTTTTCCAATTAATTTTCGAAAAAAATCAAAAAAATTAATAAAATCATAAAACTAAAAATAATTTGATGTTTCTTGCTTGAATCTAGTGTCAAGTCATAAGTTTGGTGTCAATTGCATGTTTATCTCTTTTTTGCATTTTTCAAAAATTCATGCATTGCATTCTTCATGATCTTCAAGTTGTTCTTGATGAATCCTCTTGTTTGATCTTCATATTTTCTTGTTGTGTGTTGCATCTTATTTTTCATATGCATTCTTGCATTCATAATGTCTAAAAATTAAAAATTTCTACGTTTGGTGTCTTGCATGTTTTTCTTTTCTTAAAAATTTTCAAAAATAAGTTCTTGGTGTTCATCTTGACATTCATAGTGTTCTTGCATGCATCTTTTATTTTAATCCAAAATTTTTATGTTTTGCATCAATTTTATGTTTTTCTCTTTCTTCATTAAAATTCAAAAATAAAAAAAATATCTTTCCCTTTTTCACTCATAAATTTTCGAAAATTTGAGTTGACTTTTTAAAAAATTTTTAAAATCTAGTTGTTTCTTATGAGTCAAATCAAATTTTCAATTTAAAAATCTTATCTTTTTCAAATCTTTTTCAAAAATCAAATCTTTCTCATTTTTTCTTTCATATTTTCGAAAATTTCAATTTTATTTTCAAAAACCTTTTTCTTATTTTGTTTCATAATTTCAAAATCTTTACTAACAATTAATGTGATTGATTCAAAAATTTTAAGTTTGTTACTTGCCTAGTAAGAAAGGTTCAATCTTTAAATTTTAAAATCATATCCTTTTGTTTCTTGTTAGTCAAGTAATCAACTTTAATTTTCAAAATCAAATCTTTTTTAAAATCAATTTTAAAATCTTTTCTAACCTCTTATCTTTTCAAACTTTGATTTTCAATTTTTTTTTACTACTTAACTTTTTGTTTGATTTTAAAAGTTTACTATCATATCTTTCTCAAAACTACCTAACTAATTCTCTATTTAAATTTTCGAAAATCACCTTCCTTTTTTTTCAAAATTCCTTTTTAATTAACTATTTGTTTTAAATTTTAATTTGATTTAATTTTATTTTCTTAATTTTCGAATTCTAACCAAAATTCAAAATAAAAACAAAAATATTTTTCTTTTCTTTTCAATTATTTTCGAAAATTCTTCTCTCTCACCTCCATCTAATTATTTATTTATCTACTAACACTTCTCTTTCTTAAAAATTCGAACCCCCTCCCTCTCTCTGTGTTCGAATTTCTTTTCTTCTTCTACTCACATAAAGGAATCTCTATACTGTGACATAGAGGATTCCATATTTTCTTTTGTGTTCTCTTCTTTTTCATATGAGCAGGAACAAGAATAAGAACATTCTTGTTGAAGCTGATCCTGAACCTGAAAGGACTCTGAATAGGAAGCTAAGGGAAGCTAAAGCACAACTCTCTGGAGAAAATCTGATAGAAATTTTCGAAAAAGAAGGAGACATGGTCGAAAATAATAACAATGCAAGGAAGATGCTTGGTGACTTTACTGCACCAAATTCTAATTTACATGGAAGAAGCATCACAATCCCTGCCATTGGAGTAAACAATTTTGAGCTAAAGCCTTAATTAATTTCTTTGATGCAACAGAACTGCAAGTTTTATGGACTTCCATCAGAAGATCCTTTTCAGTTCTTAACTGAATTCTTGCAGATCTGTGATACTGTTAAGACCAATGGGGTTGACTCTGAGGTCTACAGGCTTATGCTTTTCCTGTTTGCTGTAAGAGACAGAGCTAGAATATGGTTGGACTCTCAACCTAAAGATAGCCTAAACTCTTGGGATAAGCTGGTCACGGCTTTCTTAGCCAAGTTCTTTCCTCCTCAAAAGCTTAGCAAGCTTAGAGTGGATGTTCAAACCTTCAAACAGAAAGAAGGTGAATCCCTCTATAAAGCTTAGGAGAGATATAAGCAACTGACCAAAAAGTGTCCTTCTGACATGCTTTCAGAATGGACCATCCTGGATATATTCTATGATGGTCTGTCTGAATTATCAAAGATGTCATTGGACTATTCTGCAGATGGATCCATACACCTAAAGAAAATGCCTGCAGAAGCTCAGGAACTCATTGACATGGTTGCAAATAACCAGTTCATGTACACTTCTAAAAGGAATCCTGTGAGTAATGGGACACCTCAGAGGAAGGGAGTTCTTGAAATTGATACTCTGAATGCCATATTGGCTCAGAATAAAATATTGACTCAGCAAGTCAATATGATTTCTCAGAGTCTGAATGGATTGCAAGCTGCATCCAACAGTACTCAAGAGGCATCTTCTAAAGAAGAAGCTTATGATCCTGAGAACCCTGCAATAGCAGAGGTGAATTACATGGGGGAACCCTATGAGAATACCTATAATCCCTTATGGAGGAATCATCCAAATTTCTCATGGAAGGATCAACAAAAGCCTCAACAAGGCTTTAATAATGGTAGAAGAAATATGTTTAGCAATAACAAGCCTTTTCCATCATCCACTCAGCAACAGACTGAGAATTCTGAGCAGAATCCATCTAGCTTAGCAAATATAGTCTCTGATCTATCTAAGGCCACTTTAAGTTTCATGAATGAAACAAGGTCCTCCATTAGAAATTTGGAGGCACAAGTGGGCCAACTGAGTAAAAGGGTCACTGAAACTCCTCCTAGTACTCTCCCAAGCAATACAGAAGAGAATCCAAAAAGAGAGTGCAAGGCCATTACCTTACTTGGTGTGGCCGAACCCAAAGAGGAGGGGGAGGACGTGAATTTTAGTGAGGAAGACCTCATGGGACGCGCAGTGACCAATAAGGAGTTTCCCTTTGAGGAACCAAAGGAATCTGAGACTCATCTAGAGACCATAGAGATTCCATTGAACCTCCTTCTGCCCTTCATGAGCTCTGATGAGTATTCATCCTCTGAAGAGGATGAAGACATTACTGAAGAGCAAGTTGCTAAGTACCTTGGTGCAATCATGAAGCTGAATACCAAATTATTTGGTAATGAGACTTGGGAAGATGAACCTCCCTTGCTCACCAATGAACTAAATGCATTGGATAGGCAGAAATTACCTCAAAAGAAACAGGATCCTGGTAAATTCCTAATTCCCTGTAACATAGGCACCATGACTTTTGAGAAGGCTCTATGTGACCTGGGATCAGGAATAAACTTAATGCCACTCTCTGTAATGGAGAAACTTGGGATCTTTGAGGTGCAAGCTCCCAGAATCTCTTTAGAGATGGCAGACAACTCAAGAAAACAGGCTTATGGACAAGTAGAGGACATGTTAGTAAAGGTTGAAGGCCTTTACATCCCTGCTGATTTCATAATCCTAGACACTGGGAAGGATGAGGATGAATCCATCATCCTTGGAAGACCCTTCCTAGCCATAGCAAGAGCTGTGATTGATGTGGACAGAGGAGAATTGGTCCTTCAACTGAGTGAGAACAACCTTGTGTTTAAAACTCAAGGATCTCCTTCTGTAACCATGGAGAGTAAGCATGAAAAGCTTCTCTCACTGCAGAGTCAACCAAAGCCCTCACAGTCAAACTCTAAGTTTGGTGTTGGGAGGCCACAACCAAACTCTAAGTTTGGTGTTGGGAGGTTCCAACAATGCTCTGAATATCTGTGAGGCTCCATGAGAGCTCACTGTCAAGCTATTGATATTAAAGAAGCACTTGTTGGGAGGCAACCCAATGTTATTTAATTATATTTATTTATTTTCTATTGTTATTTTATGTTTTTTTAGGTTGATGATCATGTGGAGTCACAAAAACTACTGAAAAATCAAAAACAGAATGAAAAACAGCTTTAAAAGTAGCTCACCCTGGAGGAAGAACTTATTGGCGTTTAAACACCAGTAAGAAGCATCAAACTGGCGTTTAACGCCAGAAAGAAGCATCAAGCTGGCGTTAAACGCCAGAAACAAGCACCAAACTGGCATTTAACGCCAGAACAGAGCATAGAAGTGGCGTTAAACCCCAGAAACAAGCAGCAAGCTGGCGTTTAATGCCAGGATTGCACTGCAAGGGCGTTTACACGCCTAATAGGAGCAGGGATGATACATCCTTGGCCCCTCTGGATCTGTGGACCCCACAGGATTTCCACCTACCCCACCTCTTCTTCTCTCCTCTTCACACCTTTCTATAATACTCTTCCACAAATATCCTTCACCAATTACCTGATTCTCTCTTCTCCATCACCTCTTCACCACTCCCCCCTCCCAAACCCACCCACACATGGCCGAACCACTCACGTCCCTCCATCTCCTCCATTTTCTCCTTCTTCTACTACCTTCTTCCTTCTTTTGCTCGAGGACGAGCAAACCTTTTAAGTTTGGTGTGGTAAAAGCATTGCTTTTTATTTTTTCATAACCATTTATGGCACCTAAGGCCAGAGAAACCTCTAGAAAGAGGAAAGGGAAGACAAAATCTTCCACTTCTGAATCATGGGAGATGGAGAGATTCATCTCAAGGGTCCATAGCTCAGTAATAGAGCATTTGACCACAAAACAAGAGATCATGGACCTCAACAAGAGCATGATGAAATTCCTCACCATGAAATCCCTGAGATGCCTCAAGGGATGCACTTCTCTCCACAAAACTATTGGGAGCAAATCAACACTTTCCTAGGAGAATTAAGCTCCAACATGGGACAACTAAGGACGGAGCACCAAGAGCACTCCATCATCCTCCATGAGATTAGAGAAGATCAAAGAGCTATGAGGGAGGAGCAATAAAGACAAGGAAGAGACATAGAGGAGTTCAAGAGCACCATTGGTTCTTCAAGAAGAGGAAGACGTCACCCTCACTAAGGTGGACCTATTCCTTAATCTCCTTGTTCTTATTTTCCTGTTTTTCGCTTACTATGCTTTATGTTTATGTTTGTGTCTTATTACATGATCATTAGTATTTAAGTGTCTATGCCTTAAAGTTATGGATGTCCTATGAGTCTATCACCGCGTGGTAAAGCAGAAAGCCGAATGATGCGGCCGCATGGATGACGCGATCGCGTGACATGCGCGATCTGCATAATCTGCAGAATCGCTGGGGGCGATTTCGGGCCTTATTTTAACCCAGTTTTCGGCCCAAAAAAGCAGACTAGAGCCAGAGAACATGCAGAAACCAACAACAACATTCATTTCGCATAGTTTTAGTTTTTAGATCTAGTTTTCCTCTCCTCTAGGTTTTCTTTCTACACATTCATGGTTTTTAGGATTTGTTATTTTTCATTGTTTTTGCATTGGGATATTGAGAAGAGTTATTGCCTCATCAAGACTTTGACATTCTAGTTCGTTCTCTTTACTTGTCTCTTACTCTTCCATGTTCCTTAATTTACTTAATTTTACCATTGGATTATTTTAGCATTTATCAATACAAGAATTACTTTTATTTTTAATTAATCTTTTGATCATTATTTATCATGTCTTTCTTTAATTCCCTTTCTTATGTTATGAATTTTACATTTACAATGAGCGAGTAGTTCCCTAACTTGATGGGGAGTTGATTGAAAGGAACCCTTGAGTTAGGATGCTCAAGAGAAAGATTGTAATTGGGTTATTGTTGGATTATTCTCTAGTCACTCACACCAATCCTCCCAAGAGTGGATTGGAACTTGTGGATAGAAACAGTATTCCAACTTGTTTGACTTTCCCTTACTTACTAAGGGACAACTAAACATAATAACCCTCAATTGTCAATTAATCTTGAGAGTACTCCAACAAGAATAGGGCTTCCAGCTAATCAACTCCTAGTCAAGGCTTTTATTTAAATTTATATAAATTCTCTAATTTAATTTTCTGCCATTCAATTCAAACCTTTTTGAAAACATCTGATTAATAAATAGCACACTTTTCTGCAACTCGTTGGGAGACGACCTGGGATCCATACTCCCAGTATTTTAATTTTAATTTCTGTGACACCCTTCTAAATTGATAAGCGGATTTCTGGTTAGTTGAGAACTATACTTGCAACGCATATTTTATAATCATTCTTAACTCGCCAATTTCCGCTTGCATCAATTTTTGGCGCCGTTGCCGGGGAGTTGTAATAGAGTGCTAAAGTTATTAATTGGAATTTATTTATTTGCATTCTATTTTATTTTGCTACTATAAGCTACTTGTTTCTTTCGTTAGATGACACGTTCGCTTCCTGACCCAAGCTTGCTAATATTCGATCCTGAGATTGAAAGAACTATTTCACGAATAAGGCAAGCTCGGCGTCGGTTAGTCCTTTCTAAGGGCGGATCTGAAACGTCACTTGAGAAAGAAACCAGCCCCCGTTCTACTGATTTGGTTGTTTCACGCGCAGGTAACATGGCAGCAGCCAGGAGAGTTACTATCCAGGAGGCTGGAGCCCCTGATTTTACAATGCAACCATTTCAAGCGGATCACCCAGCGGTAGCTACAGATTTTGAAATAAAGACCGCACTGCTCAATTTGACGCCCAAGTTTCATGGCTTACCTGCTCAAGAGGCTATCAAGCACCTGAGAGATTTTCAAGCAGCCTGTTCTACTGTCAGGCGTGATGGTGCAGATGAAACTTCAATTTTGCTGAAAGCTTTCCCGTTTTCTCTTGAGGGAAAGGCAAGAGAGTGGTACTACACTCAACCAGCAGCAATTGTATCCAACTGGGATACACTGAGAAGAGAATTCTTGGAAAAGTTCTTTCTGGCTGAAGTTACTGATAAACTGAGAAAAGACATTTCCATGATTGTTCAGGATGATTCTGAAACTCTCTATGAGTACTGGGAGCGCTTCAATAATCTTCTGGAAGCTTTCCCCCACCATATGATTGACAAGATAGTGTTACTCGGTTATGTCACACAGGGCATGAGGCCCTAAGATAAGACCACATTGGAAAGTGCTAGCAATGGATCTATGAAAAAGTACAAGACCACTGATGAGGCATGGCAATTGATCAGCGACTTAGCTGAATCTACTAGGAATCACAGGCAGAAACAAGGCCGTGCAAAAGCCGTTGCAGAAGTATCCTCTAGCAGAGAGACTGCTGCTTTAACTCAGAGTATTTGTGAAATGACCAACTTGCTGAAGCAGATGCAATTGAATCAACAACAAGTTCAGCAAGCTCAACCTTCTCCACCATAGCAAAACCAATAGTTAGTCCCATAGAGACTTTGCGCAATCTGCACTGATTATAGCCACTATACTGATGAATATCCACAGCTCCAGCAGGAAGACAACACCGTGGCAGCCACTCATAACTTCTATGACCGCCCCAACCAAGGGTACAATCAAGGTGGCAATTACAACCACGGATGGCAAGACAATTCTAACCAGAATTGGAGGGACAACAACAACAGAGGAGGCAGAGATAATCAGGGAAATCAGAGGTGGAATAATAACAACAACAGGCAGCATAATCAGAATCAGCCTTACAGAGCACCTCACCTGAGGCAATCCCAAGGACCACAGAATACCCAATAGCAGACCTCTCAAATTACCTATCCTTCTTCTTCTGCTAATGATGACTTACTGCAATCTATTGATCGGAGACAACAGACCATGGAAATAACATTAATGCCACTCTAAATGGTCTGACCGCTACTTTGCAGGCTCTTGTCTCCCAGATAGGATCAATGAATAACTCCAATAACCAACCTTTGAGCTCCAGTGGAATTCCCTCTCAACCATTACCCAATCCCAAGGGTGGTATTAATGCCATCACCCTAAGGTCCGGAACCATACTGCAGGAGAGGAATCAAGAGGAGCCAAACCCACCAGAACACGCCTCAGCTGAAGAAGTACTGGAAATAGAAGATGTTAAAGAGGAAGAGGACATACAGGACATGGCTGAAGAAGAAGAAATACAACCACGAGTGGAAGCACTAAAAGGCGCAGACACTGCAGAAAACGCCACTCCCATCCCATTTCCACAACTTGCAAGGAAGCCCAGGAAGCAGTTGGAACCTGATCCCAAAATGGTAGAGATATTCAAAAAGGTTGAGGTAATTGTTCCCCTTTTTGATGTTATTCAACAGGTACCTAAGTATGTAAAGTTTCTAAAAGATTTATGTATACATAAAGACAAAATTAATGAATTAGAAAATATTCCCTTAGGAAGTTCCATATCTGCTTTAATGGGGGGTTTACCTGAAAAGTGTAGTGACCCAGGTCCTTGTATAGTTAATTGTACTATTGATGGTGTGATAATTTCTGAGTGCATGTGTGATTTAGGAGCATGTGTAAGTATAATGCCTTTGTCTATATATGATGTTTTGAGGCTCCCTCCCTTAAAAAGGTCGGCAGCTCGTTTTGTGTTAGCAGATAAAAGCATTATTACAGTGGTTGGAGTTGCTGAAGATGTCTTAGTGGGCATTAAGGGACTCACATTCCCCACTAATTTTTATATCCTGGAAATGCCCCAAAATGACTCAGACAAGCCATCATCAATCCTACTCGGAAGATCATTCTTGAAGACCTTAAATTTTAAATTAGATGCTTTCTCAGGAACATATTCTTTTGAAATAGATGGCCGAGTAGTGATCTTCAATCTAAATGGAGTTATGAAGCATCCTCCAGAGGATCTCTCTATCCTCAAATGTGACATTATAGATGAAACCGTGGCTGAAGTTCACCAGGAGGAATTTGAAGAGAAGCACACAGGACAAGGTCCAAGTGTGGGGACATTCTCAGAGGACAATGACAGTGCCTTACCACTGTTACCAGCTCCAGACAACCCAGAGCCTGAACATGATCAGAAGCTAGAATTAAAACCCTTTCCTCCACACCTCAAATATGCTTACCTTGAAGACGGGCAGAAGTTCTCGGTTATCATTGCAAAGGAACTCACTTCTCAACAGGAAGAGCAGCTACTTGGTGTGCTGAGGAGGCACAAGAAGGCAATTGGTTGGAGTTTGGCAGACATATTAGGCATCAATCCTCAAGTCTGTGAGCATAGGATATTTTTAGAAGAAGGAGCAAGACCTGTCCGTCAACCCCAGAGAAGACTGAACCCCACTATCCTAGAGGTTGTCAAAAAAGAAGTGACCAGACTACTAGAGGCAGATATCATCTATCCTATCTTAGATAGTGAATGGGTAAGCCCAGTACAAGTGGTGCCAAAGAAGTCTGGAGTCACTGCAGTGAAGAATAAGCATGGAGAGCTCCTGACAACCAGAGTTCAGAACGCCTGGAGGGTTGATGAGCGGATATTTTATACGCTTTTTGGGGTTAATTTCATATAATTTTTAGTATATTCTAGTTAGTTTTTAGTTTATTTCCATTAGTTTTTAGAAAAAATTCATATTTCTGGACTTTACTATGAGTTGTGTGCTTTTCTGTAATTTCAGGTATTTTTCTGGCTGAAATTGAGGGAGCTGAGCAAAAATCTGATTCAGGCTGAAAAAGGACTGCTGATGTTGTTGGATTCTGACCTCCCTGCACTCAAAGTAGATTTTCTGGAGCTACAGAACTCAAAATGGCGGGCTTCCAATTGCGTTAGAAAGTAGACATCCAGGGCTTTTCAAAAATATATAATAGTTCATACTTTGCTCAAGGATAGACGATGTAAACTGGCGTTCAACGCCAGCTCTCTGCCCAATTCCAGCGTCCAGCGCCAGAAAAGGATTAAAAGTTGGAGTTCAATGCCAGAAATGGATCCAAACCTGGCGTTGAACGCCCAAAACAGCCTTATGCACGTGAATTGTTTAAGTCTCAGCCCCAGCACACACCAAGTGGGCCCCAGAAGTGGATCTCTGCACCACCCATCATAGTTCACTCATTTTTTGTAAACCTAGGCTACTAGTTTAGTATTTAAACAACTTTTAGAGATTTATTTTGTATCTCATGACATTTTAGACCTGAACTTTGTACTCTTTGACAGCATGAGTCTCTAAACTCCATTGTTGGGGGTGAGGAGCTCTGCTGCGTCTCAATGAATTAATGCAAGTATTTCTGTTTTCTATTCAAAAATGCGTGTTCCTATCTAAGATATCCATTCGCGCCTAACTATGGAGAAGGTGATGATCAGTGACACTCATCACCTTTCTCAATCCACGAACGTGTTTCTGACAATCACCTCCGTTCTACATCAGATTGAATGAATATCTCTTAGATTTCTTAATCAGAATCTCCGTGGTATAAGCTAGATTGATGGCGGCATTCATGAGAATCCGGAAAGTCTAAACCTTGTCTGTGGTATTCCGAGTAGGATTCAAGGATTGAATGACTGTGACGAGCTTCAAACTCGCGAGTGCTGGGCGTAGTGACAGACGCAAAAGGAGGGTGAATCCTATTCCAGCATGATCGGGAACCTCAGATGATTAGCCGTGCTGTGACAGAGCATTTGTACCATTTTCACAAGAGGAGGGGATGTAACCATTGACAACGGTGATGCCCCAACACATAGCTTGCCATAGAAGGACGTGCGTGCATGAATCAGAGGACAAAGGAAAGTAGAGATTCAGAAGACAAAGCATCTCCAAAACTCCAACATATTCTCCATTACTGCATAACAAGTAACCTTTAACCCATGCTCTCTTGTTTATTCGCAATTCAACTGATAAATACAATTGACTTCCTGACTAAGAATTGCAAGATAACCATAGATTGCTTCAAACCAACAATCTCCGTGGGATTTGACCCTTACTCACGTAAGGTATTACTTGGACGACCTAGTGCACTTGCTGGTTAGTGGTACGAGTTGTGAAAAGTGTGATTCACAATTCGTGCACCAAGTTTTTGGCGCCGTTGCCGGGGATTGTTCGTGTTTGAATAACTGACGGTTTATTTTGTTGCTTAGATTAGGAAAATTTTTCTTTTTGGTTTAGAGTCTCTTAGTATTGTTCTTAGTTAAAAATATCCTTCTTCAAAACAAGTGTTACATTTACTGCCCAATTGGCTAGAGTGTTGGTCTAGTCCGTGGCAGTTTGGTACACTCTTTTTTTAAAAATCTTTTTCAAAAATAATATTTTCTCTATTAAATTTTGTGCCAAACTTTAAGTTTGGTGTTTTCTAGTTGATTTCCCTTTGATTTTTGAAAATTTTAAGTTTGGTGTTCCTTCTTCATGTTCTTGTGTTCTTGTGAGTCTTCAAAGTGTTCTTGAGTTTTCCTTGTGTCTTGATCTTAAAATTTTAAGTTTGGTGTTTTCCCTCCAAATTTTTCGAAAACAAGGAGCATTAGATCTAAAAATTTTAAATCTTGCGCTATTTTATTATTTTTCTCTTTCCTCACTAAATTCAAAAATATCTTTTCTCTCTAATTTTAAAACAAATTTTTGAAAATTATTTTTAAAAATTCAGATTTTTTTTTTCAAAATTTAAAATCTTTTCCAAATCATATCTTTTTCAAAACTTTCTTACCACTTTCTTTCCCCTCATTTTTTCGAAAATCTTCACCTACTTTTATTTATTTTATTAATTTATTTTATTTTCAAAATAAATAAATAAATAAATAAATAAATAAATAAATAAATATTTTCTTTATTTTACATCATCTCCCTTTCTCCATCATGGACCTAAGCGGAAATGTACAGTCCAGGAGGACTCTGGGGTCATATTCTAACCCCTCTACTGCTTCATATGGGAGTAGCATCTGCATACCCTCCATTGGAGTCAGTAGCTTTGAGTTGAATTCTCAGCTCATTATCATGGTGCAGCAAAGTTGCCAGTATTCCGGTCTTCCACAGGAAGAACCTACAGAGTTTCTGGCACAATTTCTATAGATTGCTGACACAATACATGATAAAGAAATAGATCAGGATGTCTACAGACTATTACTGTTTCCATTTGCTGTAAAAGATCAAGCTAAGAGGTGGTTGAATAACCAACCTAAGGCCAGCATAAGGACATGGAAACAGCAGACAGAAAAATTTCTGAATCAATACTTTCCCCCAAAACGGATGACACAGCTAAGGCTGGACATCCAAGGCTTTAAACAAGGAAATAGTGAATCTCTTTATGATGCCTGGGAGAGATACAGAGAGATGCTACGAAAATTCCCTTCTGAAATGTTTTCAGAGTGGGTTCAGTTAGACATCTTCTATTATGGGCTTGCTGAAGGAGCTCAGATGTCTTTAGATTACTCAGCTGGTGGATCTATCCACATGAGAAAGACAATTGAAGAGGCTTAAGAGCTCATTGATACAGTTGCCAGGAATCAGCATCTGTACCTAAGCAGTGACCCTTCCATGAAAGAAGAGGTTAAAACAGCAACTGCTGAACTCAGTCCTGTAAAACAAGCTGCTGAATTCAATCAGCAATTGGACTTTCTAACAAAATAGTTAGCCGAATTCAAAGATAGACTACAAGAGACAAGGATGGCTAATATACATATGGAAGAAAAGTTTAAGCAAACAAAGCAGCAGCTATCAAGGCAAATAACAGAAGAATGCCAAGCAGTTCAGTTAAGAAGTGGGAAAATATTAAATACCCCACCTCAAGGCAGCAAAAAGATAAGAAATGAGAAAACCACCCAAAATTCACCTGAGGACAGTAAGAGCCCAAGGAGAAGCAGTTCTGGAACTAAAACGCCAGAAATTTGGTGGAAGGCTGGCGCTGAACGCCCAGACCATGCTCAGGATTGGCGTTCAACGCCAGAAACAAGGCAGGACTGGCGTTCAACGCTAGAAATAGGCAAGGATCTGGCGTTGAACGCCCAAAATGGGCAAGATCTGGCGCTGAACGCCCAAAATGGGCACAGTTCTAGCGTTCAGACGCCAGGAACAGACAAGGAGTTGGCATCTAACGTCACTCCAGTTTCTAACTCTGGCACTCAATTGCCAGTGAGGGATCAGACACACACAAATGCTGAAAGCAACCCCTCTAAAAAGGCTTCTTCAACCACTTCTGTAGGCAATAAACCTACAGCAACTAAAGTTGAAGAATATAAAGCCAAGATACCTTATCCTCAAAAATTCCGGAAAGAGGAGCAGGATAAGCAATTTGCTCGCTTTGCAGATTATCTCAGGACTCTTGAAATAAAGATTTCATTTGCAGAAGCACTTGAGCAAATACCTTCTTATGCCAAGTTCATGAAAGAGATCTTGAGTCATAAAAAGGATTGGAGAGAAACAGAAAGAGTTCTCCTCACTGAAGAATGCAGTGCAGTCATTCTGAAAAGTTTTTCTGAGAAGCTTAAAGACCCTGTGAGTTTTCTGATACCATGCATATTAGAAGGTCAATGCACCAAGACAGCTTTATGCGATCTTGGGGCAAGCATCAACCTAATACCTGCATCCACTATCAGAAAGCTTGGCTTAACTGAAGAAGTTAAACCAACCCGGATATGTCTCCAACTTGCTGATGGCTCCACTAAATACCCATCAGGCGTGATTGAAGACATGATTGTCAGAGTTGGGCCATTCGCCTTTCCCACTGACTTTGTTGTGCTGGAAATGGAGGAGCAAAAGAGTGCTACTCTCATTCTAGGAAGACCCTTCCTAGCAACTGGACAATCCCTCATTGACGTCCAACAGGGGGAAATAACCCTGAGAGTCAATGATGATGAGTTTAAGTTGAACGCTGTCAAAGCCATGCAGCATCCTGACACATCAAAAGACTGCATGAAAGTTGATCTTATTGACTCTTTGGTAGAAGAGATCAACATGGCTGAGAGTCTCGAATCAGAGTTGGAAAACATCTTTAAAGATGTTCAGCCTGATTTAGAGGATTCAGAGAACATGAAAGAGCCTCTGAAAATTCTTCTGGAAGAAGAAAAACCTCCTAAAACCGAGCTCAAGCCATTACCACCATCCTTGAAATATGCATTTCTGGGAGAAGGTGACACTTTTCCAGTGATCATAAGCTCTGCCTTAAATTCACAGGAAGAGGAAGCACTTATTCAAGTGCTAAGGACACACAAGACAGCTCTTGGGTGGTCCATAGGTGACCTTAAGGGCATAAGCCCAGCTAGATGCATGCACAAAATCTTATTGGAGGATAATGCTAAACCAGTGGTTCAACCACAGAGACGGCTAAATCCAACCATGAAGGAAGTGGTGCAGAAAGAGGTCACCAAATTACTAGAGGCTGGGATTATTTATCCTATTTCTGATAGCCCCTGGGTGAGTCCTGTCCAAGTCGTCCCAAAAAAGGGAGGCATGACAGTGATTCATAATGAAAAAAATGAACTGGTTCCTACAAGAACAGTTACAGGGTGGCGCATGTGTATTGACTACAGAAGGCTCAATACAGCCACCAGAAAGGATCATTTTCCTTTACCATTCATAGACCAGATGCTAGAAAGACTAGCAGGTCATGATTATTACTGCTTTTTGGACGGCTACTCAGGCTATAACCAGATTGCAGTAGATCCTCAGGATCAAGAGAAAACAGCATTCACATGTCCATCTGGAGTGTTTGCTTATAGAAGGATGCCATTTGGGCTGTGTAATGCGCCTGCAACCTTCCAGAGATGCATGCTCTCTATTTTCTCTGATATGGTGGAAAAATTTCTGGAAGTCTTCATGGATGACTTCTCAGTATATGGAGACTCATTCAGCTCCTGTCTTGATCACCTGAAACTTGTTCTGAAGAGATGCCAAGAGACCAACCTAGTTTTAAACTGGGAAAAATGTCACTTCATAGTGACTGAAGGGATTGTTCTTGGGCATAATATCTCAAACAAGGGAATAGAGGTGGATCAAGCAAAAATAGAGGTAATTGAAAAATTACCACCACCTGCCAATGTTAAGGCAATCAGAAGCTTTCTGGGACATGCAGGATTCTATAGGAGGTTTATAAAGGATTTTTCAAAAATCGCAAAACCTCTAAGCAATCTGCTAGCTGCTGACATGCCATTTGTATTTGACACAGAGTGCCTGCAGGCGTTTGAAACGCTGAAAGCTAAGCTGGTCACAGCACTAGTTATTTCTGCACCAGATTGGACATTACCATTTGAGCTAATGTGTGATGCCAGTGATCACGCCATTGGTGCAGTGTTGGGACAGAGGCATGACAAGCTTCTGCACGTCATTTATTACGCTAGTCGCGTTCTAAATGATGCCCAGAAGAATTACACAACCACAGAAAAAGAATTACTTGCAGTGGTTTAAAAGTGATTGTGTATACTGATCATGCTGCTCTTAAATATTTACTCAGATCATACTTAGTAGGATCAAAAGTGATTGTGTATACTGATCATGCTGCTCTTAAATATTTACTCACAAAGCAGGATTCAAAACCCAAGCTCATCAGATGGGTGTTGCTTCTACAAGAGTTTGATATAGAAATAAGAGACAGAAAAGGGACAGAGAACCAAGTGGCTGATCATCTGTCCCAGATAGAGCCAGTAGAAGGGACACCCCTCCCCTCTCTTGAGATCTCTGAGACTTTTCCGGATGAGCATTTATTTGCCATTCAGGAAACACCATGGTTTGCCGATATTGCAAACTATAAAGCTGCAAGGTTCATACCCAAGGAGTACAACAGGATACAAAAAAAGAAATTAATTACTGATGCAAAGTACTACTTGTGGGATGAACCCTATCTCTTTAAGAGATGTATAGACGGAATAATCCGTAGGTGTGTGCCTAGAGAAGAAGCACAGAGGATCCTGTGGCATTGCCATGGATCTCAATATGGAGGCCATTTCGGAGGTGAGTGAACAGCCACCAAGGTCCTCCAATGTGGCTTCTATTGGCCCACACTCTACAAAGATTCCCGAGAGTTTGTACGTAACTGTGACAGTTGCCAAAGAGCTGGTATTCTGCCTCATGGTTACGCCATGCCTCAACAAGGAATCTTGGAAATTGAGTTGTTTGATGTATGGGGAATTGACTTCATGGGACCTTTCCCACCATCATACTCAAATACTTATATTCTGGTGGCAGTTGACTATGTATCAAAATGGGTTGAGGCCATTGCCACACCCACCAATGATACTAAAACAGTGCTGAAGTTCCTCCAGAAACATATCTTTAGCAGGTTTGGTGTCCCTAGAGTACTAATCAGTGATGGAGGCACTCACTTCTGCAATAAACAGCTTTACTCTGCCATGGTTCGGTATGGAATTTGCCATAAGGTGGCTACTCCATATCATCCACAAACTAATGGGCAAGCTGAAGTCTCTAACAGAGAATTAAAGAGAATCCTAGAATGGACAGTAAGTACCCGGAGAAAGGATTGGGCACGGAGCTTGGATGATGCTTTGTGGGCTTACAGAACAGTATTCAAGACCCCTATAGGGACCTCCCCATACCAACTTGTGTATGGTAAGGCATGTCACCTGCCCGTGGAACTGGAACATAAAGCCTACTGGGCAACCAGATTCCTAAACTTTGATGCCAAATTAGCAGGAGAAAAAAGATTGCTCCAGCTAAATGAGCTAGAGGAATTCAGATTCACAGCTTTCGAAAATGCCAAGCTTTATAAAGAGAAATAAAAAAAGTGGCATGACAGAAAGCTGTCATCTAGAATCTTTGAACCAGGACAAAAGGTTCTGTTGTTCAATTCTAGGCTCAGGCTATTCCCCGGGAAATGAAATCCCGGTGGAGGGGACCATATGTGATTACAAGTGTATCACCATATGGTTATGTGGAGCTTCAGGATATTGATTCTGATAAGAAGTTCATTGTCAATGGACAGAGAATCAAGCACTATCTTGAAGGCAATGTTGAGCAAGAGTGCTCAAGGCTGAAGCTAGATTAAAAGCTCAGCAAGGTCCAGCTAAAGACAATAAAGAAGCGCTTGCTAGGAGGCAACCCAGCCATGGGGCATCAATCCTCTAAGCATTTTGCCCTATTTTTATTTTTATTTGTTTATATAGAGTTCATTGATAACAAGGTAAAGAATCAATTGCATAAGTTCACAGGGTTACAGAAGGAATCTGCACAAAAAACAGAGAAAAAGAGCTCACTGGCAAGAAAACGCCAGTAAGAGCCTATTTTGGGCGTTCAGCGCCCAAAAGGGGCAGCCAGTGGGTGCTGAACGCCACTAAGGATAGCAATCTGGCGTTCAACGCCAGAAAAGGGCAACAACTGGGCGTTGAACGCCCAGGAGAGCAGCATTTGGGCGTTGAACGCCCAAAACAGGCAGTGTTTGGGCGTTCAAACGCCAGGATAGTGGGGAGGAGGTAAAAATCATTCTTCTTCATATTTTTTCATTCTAATTTTAAAATTTCATGTTTTTAATTCATGATTTCTTGCATAAACATGTTAAGAACCTTGATTTCGAAAATCCCTCTTTAAAAATATCAAATGTATCTTAATCCATAAGCACCAAGCCTCTTTGCAAATTCAATCCAACTCTTTTCAAATCCTATTTTCAAAACAAATCTTATTTTTTCAACTAATATCTTTTTCAAATCTCCACATTATCTTTTTCAAAATCTAGATTTATCTTTTTCAAAAATTTTCATATCTTTTCAATTTTAAACTATATCATCTCTTATCATATCTTCTATCTTATCTTTTCCAAATCAATCTTTTTATCATATCTTTTCAAAATTTTCGAACCCACCCCCCTCCCTTTATATATGGGTTCGGCCTCCACCCTCCTCCATCAACAATTGCACCTAGCTCTCCTTCTATCCCTCTCCTTTCTTTTCTTTTGCTTGAGGACAAGCAAACCTCTAAGTTTGGTGTGTTCATCCGTGATCACTAAGAGCATGGCTCCTAAGGGAAAACAACCCACTTCAAGAGGCAAGAAAGAGAGTGTTCCAAAACCACTTTGGAATCAAGGGAAGTTCTTATCTAAAGAACATTCAGACCATTATAACAAAATAATGGGTCTGAGATCAGTGATCCCGGAAGTTAGATTCGATCTGAAAGAAGATGAATATCCGGAGATCCAGGAGCAAATTCGAATCAGGAACTGGGAAGTCCTAGCTAATCCTGAAACGAAAGTAGGGAGGAACATGGTTCAGGAGTTCTATGCTAATATGTGGCAAACTGACAAGCAGAAACTATCTGGGACTGCTTTCTATGACTATCGGACCGTGGTCAGAGGAAAGATTGTTCATACCCACCCTGACAGGATCAAGGAGATCTTAAAGCTACCTCAGCTGAAAGATGATCCAGACTCCTTCAACAGGAGAATGATGAGAACAGACAAGGGCCTGGATAAGATTCTAAAGGACATATGTATCCCTGGAGCCAGGTGGACCACCAACACAAAGGGTGTCCCAAATCAACTCAAGAGAGAAGATCTCAAACCAGTCACCAGAGGATGGCTGGACTTCATTGGGCATTCTCTGTTGCCCACTAGCAACCGTTCTGAAGTCACTGTTAAAAGAGCAGTGATGATCCATTGCATCATGATGGAAAAAGAAGTGGAAGTTCATCAGCTAATCTCAGCTGAACTCTACAAAATTGCTAACAAAAATTCTAAAGAGGCCAGGTTGGCTTATCCAAGCGTAATTTCTCTGCTCTGCAAGGACGCCGGAGTAAGGATGGTAATAACTGAGTATATCTCAGTTGAGAAACCAATCACCAAAGCATCAATGGAAAAACAACAAGCACAGGATGATCCCACCAAGAAGAAAACACAGGAATTTCTCCCAGAAATCCCTCAATCTGAATACTGGGAGTATCTTGAGACGTCTATTACCAAAATACGGGAAGCTATGGAACAAATAACAAAAGAAAAGAAGGAACACAGTCAAATTCTTACCTATATGTTTAAAGAACAAGAGGAGAAATGGCGTGACTTAAGGGAATTGAAGCGTAAGAAGTTATCTCCTGAAGGACCAAACACCCCACGGATCAGAGGAACATCCACTTCCCAGAACAAAGGTTGTTAAATTCCAATTTCTGCTTTAACTCTGTGATAGTGTCATGATAGAAGTTCACCTTAGGAGTCATATAGTAGTAATTAGTATCTATTTTGATTTTATCTCCAATTAAGCCATAGTTTATTTTTCTCATCATCAGCAAACATGAATAAAATAGTAGATCTTTTGAATAAGAGGCAATAAAATTTCGAGTTTTAATAAGGGAAATTCTAATTAGTTACATGTGGTGGCAATACTTTCTGTCTTCTGAATGAATGCTTGAACAGTGCATATGTCTTTTGAATTTGTTGTTTAAGACTGTTAAATATGTTGGCTCTTGAAAGAATGATGAACATGAGACATGTTATTGATAATCTGAAAAATTATAAAAATGATTCTTGAAGCAAGAAAAAGTAGCAAAAAAAAAAATCCAATAGCCCTTAAAACCAAAAGGCAAGGGTAATAAAAAGGATCCCACGGCTTTGAGTATCAGTGGATAGGAGGGCCTAAGGGAATAAAATCCTGGCCTAAGCGGCTAAACCGAGCTGTCCCTAACCATGTGCTTGTGGCGTGAAGGTGTCAAGTGAAAACTTGAGACTGAGCGGTTAAAGTCAAGGTCCAAAGCAGAAAGAAGAGTGTGCTTAAGAACTCTGGACACCTCTAATTGGGGACTTTAGCAAAGCTGAGTCACAATCTAAAAGGTTCACCCAATTATGTGTCTGTGGCATTTATGTATCCGGTGGTAATACTGGAAAACAAAGTGCTTAGGGCCATGGCCAAGACTCATGAAATAGCTGTGTTTAAGAATCATCATACTGAAATAGGAGAATCAATAACACTATCTGAATTCTAAGTTCCTATAGATGCCAATCACTCTGAGCTTCAATGGATAAAGTGAGATGCCAAAACTGTTCGGAAGCAAAAAGCTACTAGTCCCGCTCATCTAATTAGAATCTGAGCTTCACTCAAAAACTCTGAGATATTATTTCTTCTCAACCTATTAGTCTTCTATTTTATTTGTCTAGTTGCTTGAGGACAAGCAACAGTTTAAGTTTGGTGTTGTGATGAGCGGATATTTTATACGCTTTTTGGGATTAATTTCATATAGTTTTTAGTATATTCTAGTTAGTTTTTAGTTTATTTCCATTAGTTTTTAGGAAAAATTCATATTTCTGGACTTTACTATGAGTTGTGTTGTTTTCTTTAATTTCAGGTATTTTTCTGGCTGAAATTGAGGGAGCTGAGCAAAAATCTGATTCAGGCTGAAAAAGGACTGCTGATGCTGTTGGATTCTGACCTCCCTGCACTCAAAGTGGATTTTCTGGAGCTACAGAACTCAAAATGATGCGCTTCCAATTGCGTTGGAAAGTAGACATCCAGGGCTTTCCAGAAATATATAATAGTTTATACTTTGCTCAAGGATAGACGACGTAAACTGGCGTTTAACGCCAGCTCTCTGCCCAATTCCGGCGTCCAGCGCCAGAAAAGGATTAAAAGTTGGAGTTCAATGCCAGAAATGGATCCAAACCTGGCGTTGAACGCCCAAAACAGCCTTATGCACGTGAATTGTTTAAGTCTCAGCCCCAGCACACACCAAGTGGGCCCCAGAAGTGGATCTCTGCACCACCCATCATAGTTCACTCATTTTTTGTAAACCTAGGCTACTAGTTTAGTATTTAAACAACTTTTAGAGACTTATTTTGTATCTCATGAAATTTTAGACCTGAACTTTGTACTCTTTGATAGCATGAGTCTCTAAACTCCATTGTTGGGGGTGAGGAGCTCTGCTGCGTATCAATGAATTAATGCAAGTATTTCTGTTTTCTATTCAAAAATGCGTGTTCCTATCTAAGATATCCATTCGCGCCTAACTATGGAGAAGGTGATGATCAGTGACACTCATCACCTTTCTCAATCCATGAACGTGTGTCTGACAATCACCTCCGTTCTACATCAGATTGAATGAATATCTCTTAGATTTCTTAATCAGAATCTTCGTGGTATAAGCTAGATTGATGGCGGCATTCATGAGAATCCGGAAAGTCTAAACCTTGTCTGTGGTATTCTGAGTAGGATTCAAGGATTGAATGACTGTGACGAGCTTCAAACTCGCGAGTGCTGGGCGTAGTGACAGACGCAAAAGGAGGGTGAATCCTATTCCAGCATGATCGGGAACCTCAGATGATTAGCCGTGCTGTGACAGAGAATTTGGACCATTTTCACAAGAGGAGGGGATGTAACCATTGACAATGGTGATGCCCCAACACACAGCTTGCCATAGAAGGACGTGCGTGCGTGAATCAGAGGACAAAGGAAAGCAGAGATTCAGAAGACAAAGCATCTCCAAAACTCCAACATATTCTCCATTACTGCATAACAAGTAACCTTTAACCCATGCTCTCTTGTTTATTCGCAATTCAACTGATAAATACAATTGACTTCCTGACTAAGAATTGCAAGATAACCATAGATTGCTTCAAACCAACAATCTCCGTGGGATTCGACCCTTACTCACGTAAGGTATTACTTGGACGACCCAGTGCACTTGCTGGTTAGTGGTACGAGTTGTGAAAAGTGAGATTCACAATTCGTGCACCAAGGGTCTGCATTGACTACAGACGCCTCAACCAAGCAACCCGTAAGGATCACTATCCTCTTCCATTCATTGATCAAATGCTGGATCGCCTGTCAGGTAAATCGCATTATTGTTTTCTAGATGGTTACACAGGTTATTTCCAGATTCATATAGCTCCTGAGGATCAGGAAAAGACCACTTTTACATGTCCTTTTGGGACTTATGCTTACAAGAGAATGCCATTTGGCTTGTGCAATGCACCAGCTACTTTCCAGAGGTGCATGATGAGTCTTTTCTCTGATCTTATTGAGGACTGTATGGAGGTTTTTATGGATGATTTTAGTGTTTATGGCGATTCCTTTAGCCTTTGCTTAGATGGTTTATCTAGAGTATTAGATAGATGTGTCAATACAAACCTGGTATTAAATTTTGAAAAATATCACTTTATGGTTAAACAAGGGATTGTACTAGGACATGTTGTGTCTAACACTGGCATTTCTGTAGATCCAGCAAAGGTAGATGTTATTTCTAGTTTACCTTACCCCTCTTCTGTGAGGGAGGTCCGTTCTTTCCTTGGCCATGCAGGTTTTTACAGGAGGTTCATTAAGGACTTCAGTAAGGTAGCACTTCCCTTATCCAGGCTACTACAGTTTGATAAGCTGAAGACTACACTGACTCAAGCTCCAATTGTGAGAGGACCAGACTGGAGCCAACCATTTGAAATAATGTGTGATGCTTCCAACCATGCCGTAGGAGCAGCACTAGCTCAGCATGAAGGTAAGGACCCTTTTGTTATTGCTTACGCGTCTAAAACTTTAGATGCCGCTCAGTCGAATTACACTACTACTGAGAAAGAGCTTCTTGCTATTGTTTTTGCTCTGGATAAATTCTGAGCCTATTTACTTGGTACGAAGTTAGTAGTGTATTCAGACCACGCAGCTCTGAAGTATTTATTATCTAAAAAGGAGTCCAAACCAAGGCTTATACGTTGGATACTGCTATTACAAGAATTTAATTTGGAAATTAAGGACAGGAGTGGTAACCAGAATTTAGTGGCAGACCACTTGAGTCGCCTTGAGCACATTACAGATGGCTCCACTCCTATAGCTGATAATTTCCCATTTGATCACCTGCAAGCAGTATCTGAGATAGTCTCTTGGTATGCACCTGTAGCTAATTATCTAGTTAGCCGCACTTTTCCTCCAAACTTTTCTAAGCATCAAAGAGACACACTGAAAAGCGAGTCTAAATATTATATATGGGATGACCCATATTATGGAGATGTGGCACTGACCAGATAATTAGACGGTGTGTGCCTCAATTAGAATTCCAGTCCATCTTAGAGGCTTGTCACTCATCTGAGAGTGGAGGACATTTTGGCCCTCAAAGAACTGCTAGAAAAATCTTAGATTGTGGATTCTGGTGGCCTACTCTTTTTAGGGACGCTGCTGAATTTTGTAGATCTTGTTTCCCATGCCAGAAATTTGGTAATATATCCAGGAGGGATGAGATGCCTCAACAGATTATGCTTTTCTATGAAATTTTTGATGTTTGGGGCATTGACTTCATGGGTCCATTTCCAAATTCTAATGGTTATTTTTATATTTTGTTAGCTGTGGATTATATTTTCAAATGGGTAGAAGCAATTCTTACCCGCAATGATGATGCTAACACTGTTGTTTTCTTTGTGAGAAACCATATTATTTGTCGCTTTGGATCACCACGAGCAATCGTGAGCGATCAAGGCACCCATTTTTGTAACAGGAGACTAATAGGACTAATGAAGAAACATGGGATAATTCATAAAGTTGCAACAGCCTACCATCTTCAGACTAATGGGCAAGCCGAGGTGTCAAATAGAGAGATAAAGCGTATCTTGCAGAAGATAGTCAAACCTCATAGAAGAGACTGGAGCACCAGGCTATAAGATGCACTCTGGGCATACAGAACAGTATACAAAACACCCATTGGGATGAGTCCTTTCCGCTTAGTTTATGGAAAAGCTTGTCATCTCCCTGTTGAAATAGAGCATAAAGCCTTTTGGGCAGTAAAGGAATGCAACATGGGAATTGAGAGAGCCGGAGCTGAAAGGAAGTTGCAACTGCAGGAACTGGAAAGCCTTCGCCTAGAAGCTTATGAGAACTCACGACTATACAAGGAGAAGATGAAGGCTGTACATGATCAGCATATCAAGAGGAAAGAGTTCCAACCTGGGGACTTAGTCCTCCTTTACAAGTCTCGACTGAGGCTCATGCCAGGCAAGTTGAGATCAAGATGGGAAGGTCCATACAGAGTAGAGAAGGCCGAACCGTACGGAGTCTATCACCTAAGTCATCCTTCAAGCTCTGAACCTATCAAAGTTAATGGACATCGTTTAAAGCTGTACCATTTACCATGGCGAGAAGCTGAAGAAAAACAAGGAGCTCGAGATCTTCCTCTTGGAAGATCCCCACATAGCCGAAGACTGAGCTAGTGGAGCGTCCAACTTACGGACGTTAAAGCAAAGTGCTAGGTGGGAGACAACCCACCATGGTATGATCATTCTTTTCTTTATTTTTAGTTTTCTTATTCAATAACTCTTCTCTTCATTAGTACATTTCATGCATCTGCATTTCCATACTTTTATTTAAAAAAAATAAATAAATAATCACGTGACGCGACCGCCTCATTGACGCGTCCGCGTCGCAAGGAGCTGGGAGACAATAATAATATGAACAGAGAGTTACACAGGAGCAGGGTTGGAGGCGTGCCAATGGCACAAATCGTCCCACGCGACCGCGTCGCCGACGCGACCGCGTCATATGGGAATAATGGCCTTCCACGCGATCGCGTGCCCCACGCAATCGCGTACCCCACGCGGCCGCGTGACCTGGATTTCGACGTAACAAGGGTGCACAGCCGAAAGTTGTGCTAGAGTGGTGCTGGACTGGCGCTGGACGCGCAGTCTCTCTCACGCGATCGCGTGCCCCACACGACCGTGTCGTATCCCAATAATTGACCACTCACGCGATCGCATGCCCCATGCGATCGCGTCACCCAAAATTTGGCACTATTATGATTTTGAACAGAGAGTTGTGCGACTGCGAGGCTACCCTCGCGCCATTAGCCTAAAACGGGTCACGCGACCGCGTGACTGACGCGATCGCGTCATTGAGTTTAAGCACAAGTCGCGCGACAGCGTGTGGCCCACGCGACCGCGTCGCTTGCACCGCACAGTTTTCCTGATTTGCCAAATTATCATATCTTTTTCTCCCCAAATCCTATTTTCTCTTATTCCCCCCTTATTTCTTCTCCCTCCCTTCTTCCCTTCTTCCTTCTTTCTCACTTTTTACTTTCTCTCACCCCCATTAAGAAGGTTCTTCTTGTTCCCCTTCCCTCCTTACTTTTCTATTATTTTTATATGTTATCTTCTTTTCTTTTCTTTTCACCTTCATTATTCATATTTTCTTTTTCTTTCTTTTTCCTTTTTACTTGGTGTTATCAATTTATGTGAGTCATTATTTATTATTATATGCTTGTGGAGTGTTGTAAATTTGTTTGACAATTATATATTGCTTTTTAAGGGATTACTTGCATGTTCAAATTCTTATTTTCAAGAGCTTCTTCTACATGCATGCTATGTGTTTGTGAAAAAGCCCATATGGCATTATGAACTTCTTTACATTTTTCTACTCTCATATTCAATGCTTGCTTTTCATAAATTTCCTTTACTATTTTATTCATTGAATTTAATTGTCAATACAAACGTGATGGTTTGTTACGAGTGATGCTTGATCTATGCTACTCATGCCCTTTGCCGGCATGCCAATAAACACCTTGCATTCACTTGTCATCATATGCACTAGCTATTTTCCATTAATGAGTTTTCACATGTAATCCGGACCATGTGTTAACATCATTCTTCTTTATTGTGCATTGATTATCACTTACACCACCCTCTTCCTTGCTCTATCCCTTTAAATTTAATTTACTTTCTCTTCCCTTTTACAGGATGGCCACCAAGAAAGGAAAAGAGAAAGCTACTCCCAAACAACCAGCAAGAAGAGGTACAAAGAGAGCATTAGTGGCAGAACCCTCTTCAACTACGGTAAAGCCCTCAACAAAGAAAATTAAGAGGATTATAAAGGTTGACGATAAAGAAAGAGCCTTCCCAGCAAAGGACACTGCGCGATTCCCCAATCGCTACTGTGAGTAGATGTTCCCCATCCTGGCAGAAAGGAGTTACAACAACGAATACCTTCTTCTCCTCCCACCCAATATTGCTACCTTTGTTGAGCCACAAATTGCCCGAAGACAATGGGGTTTCCTACGAAGACAGCCAAGGCAGGTCAATCTTTCTTGGGTAGTCGAGTTCTACTCCAACTTCCACCTGCCAACCCTGCAGTCTGTCTATGTCCGTCAGAAATAAGTCTCCATTACAGAAGAGGCCATTCAAAAAGTTCTAAGTCTTCCCCCTATTCCAGAAGGATTGGATGCCTTTCAAGAAGCCACACTCAAGCGCCAGCTGTACCAATTTGACTGGGACGCCGTTCTCAGAGTTATCACACTACCTGGCAGCAGATGGATCTACGGATACCATCGTACCAGCCCTAAGGGAATTTTGGCTTCAGCACTTACCTAGGAGGCTCGCGTATGGGCACAGATTATGTCCCATTACGTCTTTCCGAGCACTCACGAGTCCTCCTTCACTGCGGACATGGCCGTTCTACTATGGTGCATCCTTACAGATCAACCTCTGAATCTACCAAGACATATCCGGAATGCCATGGGACACGTACAAATCACTGGCAACTTACCTTTTCCAGCCCTGGTCTCAGATCTTGTCTCAGCCATCGGAGTCTCCTACAGAGCTGGGGACACCAAAGCCATGCTTCCACGGGATGATCAATATGTCCCCAACGGGAAGTACCTTAGACTTCCAGCAGCCACTACCAGCCAGCCCATTAAACCAGTTGAAGATATTCCTTCTTCAACACCACAAGCACCTACAACAGCCCAACTACTCCATCAGATACTTGAAAAGTTGGATCGGCATGAACAGAAAGCTAAGATGAGAGAGCGCCGTAACAAGCGCCGATTCACATATCTCAAGGAGCTGCTCATGGGAAAATTCAAGGACTCAGACACCCCGGAATCCACTTCTTTTACCAGCACAGGGAGCCATGATGGTCCCGACTGTGGAGATACTGGTACCAGCCCACCTTTGTTCTTGACAGATGGCACCGAGGACGGTGCAAAGCCTTTAGTGTGGGGAGGCCGGTCAGTACCTGACTTCCGGAGGTAATCTCTCTTCCCTAGCACCAATAAATTAGGATATTTAGTTAGATTTTTCTTTTATAGAATATGATAAATTGCATAGTAATAGATTAGTTGCATGCATGTTCTGCTTGATTAAAAAGACAATAAGTTTCTTCTAAGACCCTATCTTTGGAATAAAATTTTACTAATTTTAATTAAAACTTTTATGTTAAATTTGCTTGAAGTTGTATTTGGAACATGATTTTTGAGCCAAAGAACACACAACCTGTGAGATTTGAGCCTAATTACATGGTTACATTATTTAACCATAAATATTTTATTCTTGTGTATTTACTTCTCTATGATTGTAATCTATATTTTGTTTCATCCTATATGTCCAATGTTTATTATATTTATATGTTTACATATGATTGAGGCCATTATTTGTTTAGCTCACTTATCCAAATAAAGCCTACCCTTTCAATTACCTTTGTTAGCCACTTTGAGCCTTTAAATCCCATTTGTTCTATATTTTACCACATTACTAGCCTTAAGCAGAAAAATAATTATATATCCCAAATTGAATCTTTGGTTAGCTTAAGATAGAATTGTGTGTGTTATCCAAGTATGAGAAATTGTGGAAACAAAAGATAATAAGGAAATGAGTCATGATAATATTATGGGAATTTGGATACCTACTCATGTGAAACTATAAGAATTAAAAATCTATGTGCATTGATAAGCTATGTTATTTTTATGTTTCTATGTTTTTTTTAAAAAAAAATCCAAAAATATTCCACAAATAAATAAGGGGACAAAAATTACCCCAATGTTAAATTAAGAATAAAGATCAATGCATGTATGATAAAATCAAAATAAAAGGTTGAAACATGAGTATGGAATGTGAAAAGAAATTTTTGGGTAGCTAGGTATGAATTCTAAAGTTATATAGAATATATAGGTTATGTTAAAGCTTGGCTTAATTAAAGATTCAATTTATATAGAATATATATATATATATATATATATATATATATATATATATATATATATATTCTTACCCTCACCTTGGCCCCATTACAACCTGGGAAAGACCTCATGATGTTTGCATTGGTATATTAAATGTTGTTGATCGGTTAGGGGAAGAACAAAAATTAGAGAGCATGATTAGAGAAGGATAGAGTGATGACCCTATACACTAGAGAGGCTAGAGTGTACATACATTATCAATGAGGGTTCCATGCTTGAATTTCTATGTTCCCTGCTTTCATGAGCTATCTTCTTGCATTTTTATCTGTTCTTACTGTATAAGAATTGAGTTTGTGGAATTTAATTTTCAATTGTTTTGAAGAGCTCACTTACTTTTGATCAAGTAGACAAAAATCATATAGTTGCATTCGCATATATAGGTTGCATTGCATTGCACAGGTTTTACATGTTCTTACTCATTCATTTTATCTCCTTCAACTAAGCATGAGGACATGCTAATGTTTAAGTGTGGGGAGGTTGATAAACCACTATTTTATGGTTTATATTGTGTTTAATTATGTGGTTTTATCATGATCTTTACCCACTTATTCATTAAATAAGCATGCATTTATAATTCCTTCCTAAAGTTATTACATGATTGAAAACTTGCTTCCTAGAGACTTTTAATTATGTATTTTATTTCTCCTTTATTCCATTCGATGCCGTGATCTGTGTGTTAAGTGTTTCAGGCTTTATAGGGCATGAATGAGTTGGAGATTGGAGAGGAAGCTTACAAAAATGGAAGGAACACAAGGAATTGAGGAGATGACCAGCGAGAAGTGACGCGGCCGCATGGATGACGCGACCGTGCGAAAGAGAGGAAATCGC
Organism: Arachis hypogaea; assembly: GCF_003086295.3. NCBI lineage: Eukaryota > Viridiplantae > Streptophyta > Magnoliopsida > Fabales > Fabaceae > Arachis > Arachis hypogaea. The sequence goes on from NC_092046.1 coordinate 114,725,192, forward strand.
AGTGACGCGGCCGCATGGATGACGCGACCGCGTGGTAAAGCAGAAAGCCGAATGATGCGGCCGCATGGATGACACGACCGCGTGACATGCGCGATCTGCATAATCTGTAGAACATGCAGAAACCAACAACAACATTCATTCCGCATAGTTTTAGTTTTTAGATCTAGTTTTCCTCTCCTCTAGGTTTTCTTTCTACACATTCATGGTTTTTAGGATTTGTTATTTTTCATTCTTTTTGCATTGGGATATTGAGAAGAGTTATTGCCTCATCAAGACTTCGACATTCTAGTTCGTTCTCTTTACTTGTCTCTTACTCTTCCATGTTACTTAATTTACTTAATTTTACCATTGGATTATTTTAGCATTTATCAATACAAGAATTACTTTTATTTTTAATTAATCTTTTGATCATTATTTATCATGTCTTTCTTTAATTTCTTTTCTTATGTTATGAATTTTACATTTACAATGAGCGAGTAGTTCCCTAACTTGATGGGGAGTTGATTGAAAGGAACCCTTGAGTTAGGATGCTCAAGAGAAAGATTGTAATTGGGTTATTGTTGGATTATTCTCTAGTCACTCACACCAATCCTCCCAAGAGTGGATTGGAACTTGTGGATAGAAACAGCATTCCAACTTGTTTGACTTTCCCTTACTTAGTAAGGGACAACTAAACATAATAACCCTCAATTGTCAATTAATCTTGAGAGTACTCCAATAAGAATAGGGCTTCCAGCTAATCAACTCCCAGTTAAGGCTTTTATTTAAATTTATATAAATTCTCTAATTTAATTTTCTGCCATTCAACTCAAACCTTTTTGAAAACATCTGATTAAAACATAGCACACTTTTCTGCAACTCGTTGGGAGATGACCTGGGATCCATACTCCCAGTATTTTAATTTTAGTTTCTGTGACACCCTTCTAAATTGATAAGCGGATTTCTGGTTGGTTGAGAACTATACTTGCAACGCATATTTTATAATCATTCTTAACTCGCCAATTTCCGCTCGTATCAATATATATATATTGGACCTAACAAAAGATCTTGTAGTAGCTATGTAAAATATTTGTGATATTATATAAAATATTAAAAGAGAATAATAATTTTGAAGATACATAATAAAGAAAGAAAAAATAAAATACAATTAAGAGTCTTATGATTAATAAGAAATGATAACAAAAATCTTAAGAATGAAGTTGTTTTCAAAAATTGGTTACAATTCTTGATAAATAATGATTATCTTATGTTAAATAAACAAACTAAAAAAATATTATATTAAATTTTTATGATACATCTAAAATAATATAATAGTTCACAAATTATTTTAGAATACATCCAAAACTCAACCATATTTATTCAAAAAAATAAATCTTAACAATAGGATTTTTTTTATAAGTTATCTATAATAATATATAAAAAAAACTATAAAAAGTTTGATATTTATTTCTGCTTTCTTATCTTACCCCTATTAATAAACAGTAATTAATTAATTTAAAAATTAGTTAAAAATATAATTATCAGTTAAATTTTTTTTATTCATATTATGATTACCTTTTTATTCTACACATAAATTTTACTCACATTATCCTCTTTTTTATCATCAAAAACTCAATTTTTATGTAAAAACATTAACGGATATATGCATGTGGAATTCATCATCTTATGACATACAAAAAGAAACAAAAGTAGGAAAAATACTAACAAAACCTATTAATCTTCATTTACGAAAATTATTTTTATAGTCTCCTATAATTAATACGTATATTTTTAGTTATCAAAATTTACATTACTTTTTTTTCTATCTACTTCTGTCTTAAATCATGTAACTTCTAATTTATTATTATATTTTCTATCATATATCTTCTATTTTTCTAACAATTTTATTTTATTAAGTTTTTCTTATTTATTTCATCTTTAACTTTGAAGTGTTAAACATAAACAAGGTCATGGATACCAAATCTTCACAATTTTGGAATAATACTCATTTTGAAAAAAAAGTAGTGCTCTGTGTGTGGTATTAAGATCATTGATGAGTGTAAATTTTAGAGTATTTTCAATCTGAATAGTTGTAATCATCTAATCAATAGGTAATTTGAGAGAATATGTTTGATTTTAAACAACTATCCTTGCTAAAGAATATTAGGTATCTCTCTTATTGAATATTGATTTTTTTCTTTTAAAAAAAATTGTGTATTTATGTGTTACATTTTATTTTTGTGGTAAAAAACAGTATGACTGAGATCTAAATATCAAAGTTTATTTTGTATTTATGATCATTAATGGAGTATTTTACAAAAATGATATTTAAGTCAGTTTTTTTTTTTATTTTATAACCATTTTATATTTTGGAATTCAAAATTTTATATTGTGTATTTTTGTGTAAGGTTTATTTTTGTAATTTACATTAATTCTGTTAACCACAAAGTACTAATAGTAGTTTTAATTTTTAACTTTTATGATAAATAAAAAAACTGGCTGTTTTGTAATTTGTTAGTGGATGAACCTTGCTTCCAATAGTTTTGTTCTTAATAGGGATAAAATTCTTTCCTAAAGCATGAGTTTAAGTTTCCTCAAAAGAGGGGCACTTCTTACCTAACTCCCTTAACATACAAGATTTAACAAATTCCCATAACTGAAGCAGCATGACTTCCTATTATTAGTTTTCAAATAATGACTGAAACGTTGAGTTAGACATTTCCAAATCCTAAGAGTTAGCTGCCTTGTGTTGTGCATGCTAACATGTAGAAATAGAAAAGTCCAAATATTCTGTAGCTTCGTTTACTGCTTATTGTCAATCCATGAAGCCAACATTTGCTTTTAATATGTAAAGGAGAAGAAGGCAAAAAACAGAGTGAAACAAAAATCGTAGGTGACCTCTCTAAAGCAAAAGCAGGATATGTGATGACCACTCGGTATATGAAAATGACCATTCTTAAGATGGTTAAATGATTTAATATATTAAATTATATGTGAGTAATTACCGACACATGAAAATTTTGTGAGTAATCACCGAATATATAAAGTATGAGATATTATACCAGCTCATACTCCATTTATATAATAATGTGATATGAACTCATCAATTCTAAGTGAATTCTATATTTTATTCACCCTTAATACGTAACCAGGCACCCAGTTAGCAAGAAAAACTAGTGTGAGAAAAGGTAGCTAAAGGATACTTGAGCCAATCAATTTGGTTAGGCCAAAAGTTATAGTCATGGCTAACCACCCATCAACGAAGGCCCTAACACAAGACCTAAATAGAGGATCCTTACCAAGAATGGCAGCCAAGTAACCAAACAAAATTAAAGCAAAACTAACCGACCCAAAATAAGTCGCAACCTGAGCTTATAGTCCCTTACTAAAGATGCCGCATGTAGAGGAACCATTGCAGCTACCGAGAATGCAAAACCTGATGCTGCCGTTGCTTGCAAAGGGTTTGGTAAACCCTCTTTCTCTTTCTCATCTTCTACTTTTTCTTCTTCTTGTCTCTTTATTTGTACAATCTCTATGTCTAACTGTGAATACACAGAAACAAACTCACCAATGGCCATGCTACATGCCCCAGCCACAAGGCCTACGAAACTCGACAACACCATGGCCTTCATGTCTTCTCTTACTGCTTTCACTCCCATCATCAGAGCCACCATCAACAGCAGCCCGTCATTCGCTCCCAGCAATGCTGCACGCAGCCAATGGGATCTTTTTGAGTAATCAAATTCCTCCTTCTTATTTGCTTCTTCTTCGTTCTCTGAGTTCTTGATAATTGTTGTTGTTGCTCAAAGTCACTCACTACAAATTTGATTTCGTTATTAATGGGTGATCACTATTATTGTTATTATTACTATGATTGGATGCCATGAAAATTGAAAAACGATGGATGATGAAGAATGATTAAAGTGTGGAGGACACACACAATTTAATGGTATTTATGGATGAAATTTTGGTTACTATTGGAGGAGTGGAATTTCTCCACTAATAAAGTGTGTTATCTATCAAGCTTTTATTGTCCTTTTTACTTTAACAAAAATAAAATAAAATGGTTACTATTGGAGGAGTGGGATGATTTCTCCACTAATAAAGGTTGTTGAATTGTTAGAATAAAAATATTAGACTGAAGTCTAAAAATGTTGGTTAAAATAATAAATTCTTAGGATATTCTGTATTTATTATAGTTCATCAACGATCTTTAATTTATCAACGTTTGATTTTTATTTAATAAAATCTAATAGTTTATAAAAATGTAGCCTATTTAATGCGCATAAAATTATTGTGCTTATATTAGACAAATTTAAAGGTATACATGTCCTTTCTAAAAGATAATAAAAATATAGATTTATCATGCATCCAAAATCATAAAACTTCACACAAAATAATTTTTGAACCAATCCAAAACTCATTTAAATCTATGACTATATTTTCACTAATATAGTGGAAAAAACTTAATACAGTATATATATAATGTAAACCCCGATTAAATTAGTAAATAATTAGTCAATAAATTAGTTTTTAATAAGGAGGATTAGAAATGTGAATATTATATTAAATTAGAATAGAGCTCGTCGAAACGAGAATTTTGACACCAATTTCGAAAAAATCGGTCCAAAATTAGACCGAACGGGCCGAACCGGTTGAACCGGGCCCAAACCGGGCCCGTGGGCCCAACCGGCCCAGCATTTAATGAATCCAAGTCTCTCTTCTTCCCCATTCAGCAGAGGCAGCGTGAAACACATTTAGGGGAAGAGAGAAACGAAGAACGTTTCCAACCCTTACGGTAAATTCAATTTGCCGTAACTCCTCCGTCCGAGCTCCAATCGCCGCACCGTTTATGGCCACGCGTCCACCGCGTCGAGCTCTACATTTCTACCGGAACAATTTCATAGGTAAATCATTCTTTTATTCTTAGCCTCTTCTTCCCCAATTTTTGGGAAATTAAGTGGAGGTATTAAATTTCTTTACTCTTTGATGTTTTAGGATCAAATTAGCTTGAGGAAAATGTTCACTCTTACTTATGTGAAGCTTGGGTAAGGTGAGAAAATTATAATTCCATTTTAATTTCATTTAATTTGAGCTTTGAGTATTAAATTGGGTATATATGTGTTATAAATGTGTATTAGGTTGTAAATAAATAATTGGAGCTTGAAATTGTGAATACTGGAGCTTGGAGGAAGCGGATTAGTTGAGGTTTTGAGGGCTGTGTTCTTTTAGGAAAATTGTCTTGGAATAATTCTTGGGAATCGGCTAAGGTATGGTTTAGGTTTCTTGCATTTAATATATAATGTTCTGTGAAAACTTAGGCTAGATGACCATAGGATAAGTTAGAATGCAGGTGTATATTTAATGTTTAGTAATGGGTTGATGAATATGCTTGGTTTGGTTTGGTGATTTGTTTGTAAGATGATATTGGTTGCTAGTTGGATCTTTGAAAGGATATGTGATTGAATTGTTGATTAAATGGCTATATTTTAGTTTGGTTGAATGATGATTGATGAAAAGATATGGAGCTTGTTGAGGATTATTGTTAGCAATTTGGATTGGTGGTAATAGGTTTGAAAATAATTGGAATGGAAATTTTGAATGAAAAATGAGGTATTTTGTGTTAAAATCCTAGGACTTGTGAACTATGATTTTTAGTTGAATTTTGGTTGTTGGATTTGAATATTGTATGAGTATAATTATTGATCTGAGGTAGATTTATTGTGGTGATTGTTATGATGATGAGGAAGGGTATGTTGAATTGAAAAGAATACAGGTTTGGACCCGAAAAGGGTGGCAAAGTCCGAGTTTAGAAGAGATGCTGCCGAAATTTTATAAAAATTAGAGATTTTGTTTAGATGATTATTTAAAAAGATTTAGATTCAAAGGTTATATGGTTTGATTTTGAGTTATTAAGAAAATGAGCATGTTTTAAGTTTGATTCATTTAGAAAAGAATGAATTATGTTTTGAATTGAAACTATTGATGGACGGAATGGGAGGTGTGATAATGAAAGATAAGGATTGAATATGATTGATGTATGATGATGAATGAGATGCGATTGAGAATGATGTGGATGTTGATGAATTATAATTGAATTATTTATATGGCTTGAATAATTTAATGATCTGAGATACGAGGTTCCCTGGATTAAGTGCCGTGGCTTGCCACCACGTGTACCAGGTTGAAAACTCGATACTCTGTTGACCCTACGACGTAAGTGTGACCGGGCACTATATAAATTCCCGGGAATGTTACCCCCATTGAGTAATATTGATTATTTGAGATAAAGCTATGCATAGACTCTTGGGGATGCACGTCGGGGGACAGTCTAAGGACAACTCAGACTTGTCGGGTTGGCTGGATAACCGACAGATGAGCCTCATCAGCCATAGGACAGGCATGCATCATCTACATATTACTTGAATTACTTGCTTGTGCTTTAATTGGGTGTGCCTATATGTACTTGCCATGTTAAATGTGTATTTGTTACCTGCAGTATTTGTAACCTTCTTGTGCTTGCCTTTATCTATCTATTTGTCTGTGAAAATGCATGATGGAGTTGGAGGTATGGAGGAATGGCAGTATGGGACCTAGATTTAAGATTAAGTTAAGTTAGGTTTAAATATTCTTAGAAACCACCTTTTATGGCTTCTGTTTAATACTTTAAACTCTATAATCTGAGTGTCGGCGTTCTAGGATTGCCTCTGGCATTCCCAGGACCTTATATATTATGTGTGTGGCACCTTTACCATACTGAGAACCTCCGGTTCTCATTCCATACTATGTCGTTTTTCAGATGCAGGTCGAGAGGCATCTCGTTAGGTGTCTGGACTCTTGAAGTGGAGTGGTTACTAGGTTATTTTGTTATGCTATGATGTATATATATGTACTTAGCTTTCTCTCCACATAACTTATTCTTTTTGATCCTCCTAGAGGTGTATGGAGAGGTAGGATTTTGTTTATGTACATTTGGGTTTTGGATATGTATATATATGTATATATGTGTGTATATTCTCCAGCCAGTCTTGACTTCGCAGGCTGAGTCAGGAGCTCATTATTTTGTATCTTTGACTCTCTGTTCCTGTTTTGGGTTACTTTACACTTGACAGCGGTAGCTTTCTTAGCACGCAAGTTAACTCGTTTCTCGAGCGTTGCGCTTTTATTTCACGATTTCTATTTCCTCTATTCTTCAAGGCTCCTAGCATATTATAATTCTTCTGCTATTATATATATACATTTTATTTTAGAGATCGTAATACCACACCACCTCTGTTTTACGACTTAAGCGTAAAGCTCTGAGTGGTAGGGTGTTACATTATGGTATCAGAGCAGTTCGTTCCTATAGAGCCTGAAAGATGGACTGATTGTGCTTCTGTACATTCTCTGTATATGTGTCTATATGCTATTAGGATATCTGACTGATATATATAGCATAAACGTTTGTGAGCATGCATTTGGAACTTAAAGCATTAGACCTGTGATATTAAGACTGATCAACTTAATATCACTTGTTTAGTGTGTATAAGGACCAGATGTCGATTCGCAGACGCGGTCGCGGGCGAGGTAGAGGTAGGATAGGCATCGTTACTCCTAGCCCGGTAGGGAATGATCCAGTAGACTTTATGGCTACTCTGGGAAATATGGCTGTAGCTATGCAGGCAATAGCCGAGGCACTGGATAATAAGATAAATCAGGGTAATTACGGGAATAATAATGATGAGGATGGTCCTATGACACTTGCTATATTTCTGAAAGTTCACCCTCCGACTTTCAGGAGAACCTCAAATCCCACTAACGCAGATAATTGGATTCAAGCTATGGAACGGTTGTTGCAGGCCCAACAGGTTCCTGAGGAGCAATGGGTTGGATTTGGAACTTATCAACTGCAAGGTGAGGCTCAGTATTGGTGACAGGGGACACGATGTATTCTGCAGGCAGGTGACGCTGTGATAGTCGGGAGATTGGTTATTTAAGAACCATGTTTTGCTTGATTGTTCTGAGAAGTCAGTACAGTTTATGCTGGAAAGGTCAGAAGCACCTGTTGTGGTGAATAATTACTATTTAGACTCTATGATAGTAAACTGTTCTGGAACTGAATGTCAGGGTATTATGTTATTAACTGCGGGAGTATTAGATGATGATTAGAGTTTAGAGTAGATTCCGGTTGTATGCGAATTTACAGATGTGTTTTCGGATAATATTAATGAATTTCCACCTAATCGGGATGTTGAATTTGCAATTGAGTTGGTGCCTGGAGCCGGTCTGATTTCGATTACTTCTTACAGGATGTCACCTTTAGAAATGGCTGAACTGAAAGCTCAGCTGGAAGATCTGTTGGGTAAGCATTTTATTCGACCAAGTGTTTATCCGTGGGGAGCATCAGTGTTGCTGGTAAAGAAGAAGGATGGGAGTATGCGGTTATGTGTCGATTATCGGCAATTGAATGAGATCACTGTGAAGAATAAATATCCGTTGCTTAGAATCGATGATCTAATAGATCAGCTACAGGGTGCCGGTGTGTTTTCTAAGATTGACCTGCGATCCAGGTATCATCAAATAAGGATTAGAGACGAGGATATTCTGAAAACTGCTTTCAGAACGCGTTATGGTCATTATGAGTATATAGTGATGTCTTTTGGGTTAACTAATGCCCTGGCAGTATTTATGGATTATATGAACAGGATTTTCTGACCGTATCTGGACAAGTTTGTTATTGTCTTCATTGGTGATATTCTTGTTTATTCTAAGTTTGAGGAGGAACATGCTAATCACTTATGAACTGTGCTGCAAATTCTGAGAGACAGGAAGTTATATGCTAAGTTATCTAAATGCGAGTTTTGGAAGAGTGAGGTAAAGTTTCTCGATCACGTGGTGAGTAAGCAGGGAATAGCCATGGATCCTGCTAAGGTAGAAGCAGTGATGAAATGGGAGTGATTAACTTCAGTAATAGAGATTAGAAGTTTTCTAAGTTTGGCAGGATAGTATCGGAAATTCATTAAGGGACTTTCATAGCTCGCCTTACCTTTAACTAAGTTGACTAGGAAGGATACGCTTTTTATTTGGACCCAGAGTGTGAAGAGAGTTTTTGAGCATTAAAGCACAGATTGACTACTGCACTCGTGTTAGTATTGTCTGAACCAAGTGAGCCGTTTGAAGTGTACTGTGATGCATCGCTGAAGGGCTTGCGGTGCGTTCTGATGCAGCACCAGAATGTTGTAGCACACGCCTCATGGCAATTAAAGCCGTATGAGATGAACTATTCGACACATGATTTAAAACTTGCTGCTATTGTGTTTGCTTTAAAGATCTGGAGGCACTACCTCTATGGTGTTAAGTTTCATGTTTTCTCATACCATAAAAGTTTGAAGTATCTTTTTGAGCAGGAAGAGTTGAATATGTGTCAGAGGAGGTGGATGGAGCTTCTGAAAGATTATGATTTTGAATTGAATTATCATCTAGGAAAAGCGAACGTTGTGGCGGAGGCTTTGAGTCAGAAGTCTTTATATGCAGCTTGGATGATGCTACGGGAAGAAGAATTACTAAGGGCATTTCAAGGTTTGAATTTGGGAATCAGAGAAGAATCTGGAATTTTGTATTTGAGTCAGTTGCAGATTTCAAGTGATTTTAAATTATAACTTCTGAAGGCTCATCGAGACAGTGAAGCGTTACGTAAGGTATTACCAGCAGTTGAACAGGAAAAACAGTGGAGAGTGTCAGAAGGACAGGATGGTTTGTGGAGGTTTAAGAACCAGATTATTGTGCCAGATATTAGGGACCTGCGACAGAGTATTTTGAAGGAAGCTCATTGGTGCACGAAGTTGTGATCTCCAGGCTCGAACAGATCCTGGTAATGGCTCCAGAGCTTGGTGCTCTGATCTTAATTCATAATTGTCACAACTTCGATACAACTAACCAGCAAGTGCACTGGGTCGTCCAAGTAATACCTTACGTGAGTAAGGGTCGAATCCCACGGAGATTGTTGGTATGAAGCAAGCTATGGTCACCTTGTAAATCTCAGTCAGGCAGATATAAATGGATAATGGTGTTTTCGAATAATAATTAGTAAGATAGGGATAGAGGTACTTATGTAAATCATTGGTAGGAATTTCAGATAAGCGAATGGAGATACTTTCGTTCCTCTGAACCTCTGCTTTCCTGCTATCTTCATCCAATCAGTCTTACTCCTTTCCATGGCTGGCTTTATGCAAGGGCATCACCGTTGTCAGTGGCTACATCCCCTCCTTTCAGTGAATAATATGCTCACGCACCCTGTCACGGCACGGCTATTCATCTGTCGGTTCTCGATCATGCTGGAATAGGATTCACCCTCCTTTTGCGTCTGTCACTAACGCCCAACAATCGCGAGTTTGAAGCTCGTCACAGTCATTCAATCATTGAATCCTACTCGGAATACCACAGACAAGGTTTAGACTTTCCGGATTCTCTTGAATGCCGCCATCATTCTAGCTTACGCCACGAAGATTCTGGTTAGGAGATCTAAGAGATATTCATTCTAGCTTTATTTCATGTAGAACAGAAGTGTTTGTCAGGCACGCGTTCATAAGGGAGAAGGATGATGAGCGTCACACATAATCATCACCTTCATCACGTTCTTGGGTGCGAATGGATATCTTAGAAGCGAAATAAGAAGAATTGAATAGAAAACAGTAGTACTTTGCATTAATCTTTGAGGAACAGCAGAGCTCCACACCTTAATCTATGGAGTGTAGAAACTCTACCGTATGAAAATACATAAGTGAAGGTCCAGGCATGGCCGAGATGGCCAGCCCCCTAAAACGTGATCAATAGTCTCCTAAGATGAACAATGGGTTAAAACTGAGACCAAAGATGCCTAATACAATAATAAGAAGTCCTATTTATAATAAACTAGCTACTAGGGTTTACATGAGTAAGTATTTGATGTATAAATCCACTTTCGGGGCCCACTTGGTGTGTGTTTGGGCTGAGCTTAAGTGTTGCACGTGCAGAGGCCAATTGTGGAGTTGAACGCCAGTGTTTGTGCCAGTTTGGCGTTCAACTCTGGTTTTGGATCCTTTTCTGGCGCTGGACGCCAGATTTGGGCAGAAGGCTGGCGTTGAACGCCAGTTTACGTCGTCTATTCTTGGCCAAAGTATGAACTATTATATATTGCTGGAAAGCCCTGGATGTCTACTTTCCAACGCAATTGGAAGCGCGCCATTTCGAATTCTGTAGCTCCAGAAAATCCACTTTGAGCGCAGGGAGGTCAGAATCCAACAGCATCAGCAGTCCTTTTTCAACCTCTGAATCTGATTTCTGCTCAAGTCCCTCAATTTCAGCCAGAAAATACCTGAAATTACAAAAAAACACAAAAACTCATAGTAAAGTCCAGAAATGTGAATTTAACATAAAAACTAATGAAAACATCCCTAAAAGTAACTAGATTCTACTAAAAACATACTAAAAACAATGTCAAAAAGGGTATAAATTATCCGCTCATCACAACACCAAACTTAAATTGTTGCTTGTCCCCAAGCAACTGAAAATCAAATAGGATAAAAAGAAGAGAATATACTACAAATTCCAAACTATCAATGAAACAGAGCTTCAATCATATGAGCGGGACTTATAGCTTTTTGCCTCTTGAATAGTTTTGGCATCTCACTTTATCCATTGAGGTTCAGAATGATTGGCATCTATAGGAACTTCAGATTTCGAATAGTGTTATTAACTCTCCTAGTTCAGTATGATGATTCTTGAACACAACTTCTTTATGAGTCTTGGCTGTGGCCCTAAGCACTTTGTTTTCCAGTATTACCACCGGATACATAAATGCCACAGACACATAATTGGGTGAACCTTTTCAGATTGTGACTTAGCTTTGCTAAAGTCTCCAATTAGAGGTGTCCAGGGTTCTTAAGCACACTCTTTGTTTTTTTGCTTTGGACCTGGACTTTAACCGCTCAGTCTCAAGTTTTCACTTGACACCTACACGCCACAAGCACATGGTTAGGGACAGCTTGGTTTAGCTGCTTAGACCAGGATTTTATTCCTTTAGGCCCTCCTATCCACTGATGCTCAAAGCCTTGGGATCCTTTTTATTTGCCCTTGCCTTTTGGTTTTAAGGGTTATTGGCTTTTTCTGCTTGCTTTTTCTTTTTCTTTCTATTTTTTTTCGCCTATTTTTTTCTCTTTTTTTTTCTGCAAGCTTTGTTCTTTGCTGCTTTTTCTTGCTTCAAGAATCATTTTTATGATTTTTCAGATTATCAAATAACATGTCTCCTAGTCATCATTCTTTCAAGAGCCAACATATTTAACATTCTTAAACAACAACTTCAAAAGACATATGCACTGTTCAAGCATACATTCAGAAAACAAGAAGCATTGTCACCACATCAATATAATTAAACTAAGTTCAAGGATAAATTCGAAACTCATGTACTTCTTGTTTTTTTGAATTAAAACATTTTTCATTTAAGAGAGGTGATGGATTCATAGGACATTTATAACTTTAAGACAAAGTTACTAACTACTAATGATCATGTAATGAAGACACAAACATAGATAAGCATATAACATAGAAAACGAAAAACAGAGAAAGCAAGAACAAGGAATGAATCCACCTTAGTGATGGTGGCGTTTCCTTCTTGAGGAACCAATGATGTCCTTGAGCTCTTCTATGTCTCTTCCTTGTCTTTGTTGCTCCTCCCTCATTGCTTTTTGATCTTCTCTTATTTCATGAAGCATGATGGAGTGCTCTTGATGTTCCACCCTTAGTTGTCCCATATTGGAAATCAATTCTTCTAGGGAGGTGTTGATGTGCTCCCAATAGTTTTGTGGAGGAAAGTGCATTTGAGGCATTTCCGGAATCTCATGGTGATGAGCTTCTTGCGCCTCTTGAGCTCCATGACTGGGCTCTCTTGCTTGCTCCATCTTTTTCTTAGTGATGGGCTTTTCCTCTTTAATGAGGATATCTCCCTCTATGTCAATCCCAGCTGAATTGCATAGGTGGCAAATGAGGTGAGGAAAGGCTAACCTTGCCATGGTGGAGGACTTGTCAGCCACCTTGTAGAGTTCTTGAGGTATAATCTCATGAACTTCCACCTCTTCTCCAATCATGATGCTATGGATCATGATGGCCCGGTCTATAGTAACTTCATACCGGTTGCTAGTGGGAATGATTGAGCATTGAATAAACTCCAACCATCCTCTAGCAATAGGCTTGAGGTCCAATCTTCTTAGTTGAACCGGCTTGCCTTTGGAGTCAATCTTCCATTGAGCTCCTTCTACACATATGTCCATAAGGACTTGGTCCAACCTTTGATCAAAGTTGACTCTCCTTGTGTAGGGGCGTGCGTTCTCTTCCATGTATGGCAAGTTGAACGCCAACCTCACATTCTCCGGACTAAAATCTAAGTATTTCCCCCGAACCATTGTAACATAGTTCTTTGGATCCGGGTTCTTACTTTGATCATGGTTCTTGGTGATCCATGCATTGGCATAGAACTCTTGAACCATTAGGATGCCGACTTGTTAGATGGGATTTGTTAGAACTTCCCAACCTCTTCTTTGAATTTCATGTCGGATCTCCGGATACTCATTTCTTTTGAGTTTAACAGGGACCTCAGGGATCACCTTCTTCTTGGCCACAACATCATAGAAGTGGTCTTGATGGGCTTTGGAGATGAACCTTTCCATCTCCCATGACTCGGATGTGGAAGCTTTTATCTTCCCTTTCCCTCTTCTAGAGGATTCTCCGGTCTTAGGTGCCATCAATGGTAATGGAAAAACAAAAAGCTTATGCTTTTACCACACCAAACTTAGAATATTGCTCGCCCTCGAGCAATAAACAAAAGAATAGAAGAAGAAGAAGAAGAAATATGGAGAGGGAGAGGGAGATGTGGTTTCGGCCAAGAGGAGTGTAGAGGGGTGTGTTGTGTGAATTTGATGAAGAATGGAGGGCTTTATATAGGGAAGGGAAGGGGGGAAGGTTTCGGCCATATGGGTGGGTTTGGGTGGGAAATTGGTTTTGAATTTTGAAGGTAGGTGGAGTTTATGAGGTAGGTTTATTGGGAAGAGTGGGTGGATGTGAGTGGTGAAGGTTTAGTGGGGATGAGAGATTGAGGTGATTGGTGAAGGGTTTTTGGGTAAGAGTGTTTATGGGGTTGTGTGAAAGAGAGTGGTGAGAAGAAGTGAGTGGAGGTAAGTGGGGATCCTGTGGGGTCCACAGATCCTGAGTGGATCCTGTGGGGTCCACAGATCCTGAGGTGTTCAAGGATTTACATCCCTGCACCCATTAGGCATGTAAAAATGCGTTTGTATCCAACTCTGGGCGTTCAGCGCCAGGTTGGTGGCCATTTTGGGCGTTCAACGCCCATCTGTGTGCCATTTCTGGCGTTGAACGCCAGAACCATGCCTGTTCTGGCGTTCAGCGCCCAGAAGCTGCCCATTTTGGGCGTTCAGCGCCAGAACCATGCTCTGTTCTGGCGCTGAACGCCAGACAGATGCTCCTCCAGGGTGTGATTTTTCTTCTGCTGTTTTTGATTCCGTTTTCAATTTTTATATTTATTTTGTGACTCCACATGATCATGAACCTAAGAAAACATGAAAAACAATAAAAATAAGAATTAGATAAACATTGGGTTGCCTCCGAACAAGCGCTTCTTTAATGTCAATAGCTTGACAGTGGGCTCTCATGGAGCCTCACAGATGTGCAGAGCTTTGTTGAGACTCTCCAACACCAAACTTAGAGTTTGGATATGGGAGTTCAACACCAAACTTAGAGTTTGGTTGTGGCCTCCCAACACCAAACTTAGAGTTTGACTGTGGGGGCTCTGGTTGACTCTGCTTTGAGAGAAGCTTTTCAAGCTTCCTCTCCATGGTTGCAGAGGGAGATCCTTGAGTTTTGAATACAAGGGAGTTCTCATTCCATTGAAGGACTATTTCACCTCTGTCAACATCAATCACAGCTCTTGCTGTGGCCAGGAAAGGTCTTCCTAGGATGATGGATTCATCCTCTTCCTTTCCAGTATCCAGGACTATGAAATCAGCAGGGATGTAAAGGCCCTCAACCTTTACTAATACATCTTCTACTTGTCCATAAGCCTATTTTCTTGAGCTGTCTGCCATCTCCAGTGAGATTTTAGCAGCTTGCACCCCATAGATTCCCAGTTTCTCTATTACAGAGAGGGGCATGAGGTTTATCCCTGAACCAAGGTCACACAGAGCCTTAAAGATCATGGTGCCTATGGTACAAGGGATTATGAACTTTCCAGGATCCTGTCTCTTCTGAGGCAATGTCAGTTGATCCAGATCACTTAGTTCATTGATGAACAAGGGAGGTTCAACTTCCCAAGCATCAATGCCAAATAATTTGGCATTCAGCTTCATGATTGCACCAAGAAACTTGGCAGTTTGCTCTTCAGTGACATCCTCATTCTCTTCAGAAGAGGAATACTCATCAGAGCTCATGAAGGGCATAAGGAGGTTCAATGGAATCTCTATGGTCTCTAGATGAGCCTCAGAGTCCTTTGGTTCCTCAGAGGGAAGCTCCTTATTGATCACTGGACGTCCCAGGAGGTCTTCCTCCTTGGGATTCATGTCCTCTCCTCTCCTCACAGGTTCGGCCATGGCGCTTATGTCAATGGCCTTGCACTCTCCTTTTGGGTTCTCTTCTGTATTGCTTGGGAGAGTACTAGGAGGGATTTCAGTGATCCTTTTACTCAGCTGGCCCACTTGTGCTTCCAGATTTCTAATGGAAGACCTTGTTTCATTCATGAAACTCACAGTGGCCTTGGATAGATCAGAGACTAGATGTGCTAAATTAGAAGCATTTTGTTCAGAGTTCTCTGTCTGTTGCTGAGTTGATGATGGAAAAGGCTTGCTGTTGCTAAACCTGTATCTTCCACCATTGTTAAAGCCTTGTTGAGGCTTTTGATCCTTCCATGAGAAATTTGGATGATTTCTCCATGTTGAGTTATAGGTGTTTCCATAAGGTTCACCTAAGTAATTTACCTCTGCTATTGCAGGGTTCTCGGGATCATAGGCTTCTTCTTTAGAAGATGCCTCTTGAGTACTGTTGGATGCAGCTTGCATTCCATGCAGACTCTGAGAAATCATATTGACTTGCTGAGTCAATATTTTGTTCTGAGCCAATATGGCATTCAGAGTATCAACTTCAAGAACTCTCTTCTTCATAGGCGTCCCATTGCTTACAGGATTCCTTTCAGAAGTGTACATGAACTGGTTATTAGCAACCATGTCAATGAGTTCCTGAGCTTCTGCAGGCGTTTTCTTTAGGTGAATGGATCCACCTGCAGAGGTATCCAATGACATCTTAGATAACTCAGACAGACCATCATAGAATATATCCAGGATGGTCCATTCTGAAAGCATGTCAGAAGGACACTTTTTGGTCAACTGTTTGTATCTTTCCCAAGCTTCATAGAGGGATTCACCTTCTTTCTGTCTGAAGGTTTGAACATCAGCTCTAAGCTTGCTCAGCTTTTGAGGAGGAAAGTACTTGGCTAAGAAAGCCGTGACCAGCTTATCCCAAGAGTTCAGGCTGTCTTTAGGTTGAGAATCCAACCATAATCTAGCTCTGTCTCTTACAGCAAAAGGGAAAAGCATGAGCCTGTAGACTTCAGGATCTACTCCATTAGTCTTAACAGTATCACATATCTGCAAGAATTCAGTTAAGAACTGAAAGGGATCTTCAGATGGAAGTCCATGAAACTTGCAGTTCTGCTGCATCAGAGAAACTAATTGAGGTTTCAGCTGAAAGTTGTTTGCTCCAATGGCAGGAATGGAGATGCTTCTTCCATGTAAATTGGAATTAGGTGCAGTAAAGTCACCAAGCATTCTCCTTGCATTGTTGTTGGGTTCGGCTGCCATCTCCTTTACTTGTTCGAAGTTTTCAATCAAGTTGTCTCTGGATTGTTGTAATTTAGCTTCTCTTAATTTTCTCTTCAGAGTCCTTTCAGGTTCTGGATCAGCTTCAACAAGAATGCCTTTTTCTCTGTCCCTGCTCATAAGAAAGAGGAGAGAAAAAGAAAAGAAGAGGAATCCTCTATGTCACAGTAAAGAGGTTCCTTATTGTTAGTAGAAAAGAAGAAGAAATTCGAACACAGATAGAGGAGGGGGTTCGAATTTGGTGATGATGTGAGGAAGAGATGTTAGTAGATGAATAAATAAATAGAATAAGATGAGAGAGAAGGAGGGATTTTTCGAAAATTATTTTTGAAAAGGAGTTAGTGATTTTTGAAAATAGTTTTTGAAAAATATTTAATATTTTTTTTTCGAAAATTTTTTTGAAATCAAAAATAAAAATAAAAATAATTAGTTAATTAAAAAGAAATTTTTGAAAAAGGGGGAGGTATTTTCGAAAATTAGAAAGGGAGAATTAGTTAGGTGGTTTTGAAAAAGTTAAGAAACAAACAAAAAGTTAGTTAGTTAGTTGAAACAAATTTTGAAAACCAATTTTGAAAAGATAAGTAGTTAGGAGGTTAGGAAAGATATTTTGAAAAGATATTTTTGAAAAAGATAAGATAAGAAGATATTTTGAAAAGATATGATTGAAATTAGTTTTTGAAAAAGATTTGATTTTTAAAATCACAATTAATGACTTGATTCACAAGAAATCACAAGATATGATTCCAGAACTCAAAGTTTGAATCTTTCTTAACAAGTAAGTAACAAACTTCAAATTTTTGAATCAAAACATTAATTGATTATGTTATTTTCGAAAATTATGATATAAAATGAGAAAAAGATTTTTTGAAAAATATTTTTTTTAAAATTTTCGAAAATAACCAAGAATTTTGAAAAAGATTTGATTTTTGAAAAAGATTTTGAAAAAGATAAGATTTTCAAATTGAAAATTTGATTTGACTCATAAGAAACAACTTGATTTTAAAAAATTTTTGAAAAAGTCAACTCAAATTTTCGAATTTGATGAGAGAAAAAGGGAAAGATATTTTTTTTTATTTTTGAATTTTTATGATGAGAGAGAAAAACACTAAAAAGATGCAATGCATGAAATTTTTAGATCAAAACATGTGATGCATGCAAGAATGCTATGAGTGTCAAGATGAACACCAAGAACACTATGAATGTCAAGATGAACATCAAGAACATATTTTTGAAAAATTTTTAATGCAAAGAAAACATGCAAGACACCAAACTTAGAATTCTTTGATGCTTAGACACTAAGAATTCAAGAATGCATATGATAAACATGAAAAGACACAAAACACAAAAATCATCAAGATCAAACAAGAAGACTTACCAAGAACAACTTGAAGATCATGAAGAACACTATGAATGCATGAGATTTTCGAAAAATGCAAAATGCACATGCAAGTGACACCAAACTTATGATATGACTCAAGACTCAAACAAGAAACACAAAATATTTTTGATTTTTATGATTTTCTAATTTTTTTGGTATTTTTCGAAAATTATTATGAAAAAAGAAAAATAAGGATTCCAAAATTTTTAATATGAGTTCCAGGAATCTTGCATTCTTAGTCTAAAGCTTCAGTCCAGGAATTAGACATGGCTCACTAGCCAGCCAAGCTTTCAAAGAAAGCTCCAGTCCAAAACACTAGACATGGCCAATGGCCAGCCAAGCTTCAGCATGTAACACCAGAGTATATTGCTCTTGATAACAAATTGCTGCTCATCATTTACCAAGTATGTAACTTGCCTCTGATGGTTTGGAAGCCTCAGTCCAAAAGAATTTAGACATGGCTTTACAGCCAGCCAGGCTTCACATGCTTCATGAAACACTAGAATTCATTCTTAAAAATTTTGAATAAATTTTTGAAAACATTTTTTTTTCGAAAACAGATGAGAAAGATTTTGAAATATTTTTGAAAAATTTTTGAAAAGAAAACAAAAAGAAAATTACCTAATCTGAGCAACAAGATGAACCGTCAGTTGTCCAAACTCGAACAATCCCCGGCAACGGCGCCAAAAACTTGGTGCACGAAGTTGTGATCTCCAGGCTCGAACAGATCCTGGTAATGGCTCCAGAGCTTGGTGCTCTGATCTTAATTCATAATTGTCACAACTTCGATACAACTAACCAGCAAGTGCACTGGGTCGTCCAAGTAATACCTTACGTGAGTAAGGGTCGAATCCCACGGAGATTGTTGGTATGAAGCAAGCTATGGTCACCTTGTAAATCTCAGTCAGGCAGATATAAATGGATAATGGTGTTTTCGAATAATAATTAGTAAGATAGGGATAGAGGTACTTATGTAAATCATTGGTAGGAATTTCAGATAAGCGAATGGAGATACTTTCGTTCCTCTGAACCTCTGCTTTCCTGCTATCTTCATCCAATCAGTCTTACTCCTTTCCATGGCTGACTTTATGCAAGGGCATCACCGTTGTCAGTGGCTACATCCCCTCCTTTCAGTGAATAATATGCTCACGCACCCTGTCACGGCACGGCTATTCATCTGTCGGTTCTCGATCATGCTGGAATAGGATTCACCCTCCTTTTGCGTCTGTCACTAACGCCCAACAATCGCGAGTTTGAAGCTCGTCACAGTCATTCAATCATTGAATCCTACTCGGAATACCACAGACAAGGTTTAGACTTTCCGGATTCTCTTGAATGCCGCCATCATTCTAGCTTACGCCACGAAGATTCTGGTTAGGAGATCTAAGAGATATTCATTCTAGCTTTATTTCATGTAGAACAGAAGTGTTTGTCAGGCACGCGTTCATAAGGGAGAAGGATGATGAGCGTCACACATAATCATCACCTTCATCACATTCTTGGGTGCGAATGGATATCTTAGAAGCGAAATAAGAAGAATTGAATAGAAAACAGTAGTACTTTGCATTAATCTTTGAGGAACAGCAGAGCTCCACACCTTAATCTATGGAGTGTAGAAACTCTACCGTATGAAAATACATAAGTGAAGGTCCAGGCATCGCCGAGATGGCCAGCCCCCTAAAACTTGATCAATAGTCTCCTAAGATGAACAATGGGTTAAAACTGAGACCAAAGATGCCTAATACAATAGTAAGAGGTCCTATTTATAATAAACTAGCTACTAGGGTTTACATGAGTAAGTATTTGATGTATAAATCCACTTCCGAGGCCCACTTGGTGTGTGTTTGGGCTGAGCTTAAGTGTTGCACGTGCAGAGGCCAATTGTGGAGTTGAACGCCAGTGTTTGTGCCAGTTTGGCGTTCAACTCTGGTTTTGGATCCTTTTCTGGCGCTGGACGCCAGATTTGGGCAGAAGGCTGGCGTTGAACGCCAGTTTACGTCGTCTATTCTTGGCCAAAGTATGGACTATTATATATTGCTGGAAAGCCCGGGATGTCTACTTTCCAACGCAATTGGAAGCGCGCCATTTCAAATTCTGTAGCTCCAGAAAATCCACTTTGAGTGCAGGGAGGTCAGAATCCAACAGCATCAGCAGTCCTTTTTCAACCTCTGAATCTGATTTCTGCTCAAGTCCCTCAATTTCAGCCAGAAAATACCTGAAATTACAAAAAAACACAAAAACTCATAGTAAAGTCCAGAAATGTGAATTTAACATAAAAACTAATGAAAACATCCCTAAAAGTAACTAGATTCTACTAAAAACATACTAAAAACAATGTCAAAAAGGGTATAAATTATCCGCTCATCACTCATAAGAGTGGATTCTCAATTCATCCAGGGAGTACTAAAATGTATCAGGATCTGAAAGCGATGTTCTGGTGGCCAGGTATGAAGAATGATGTGGCATTGCACGTATCTAAATGTTTAACATGTCAGAAGGTTAAGATTGAGCATCAGAGACCATCAGGGACCCTTCAGCCTTTAGAGATTCTACAATAGAAATGAGAGAGTATCGTAATGGATTTTGTGATAGGTTTGCCTAGAACCCGATCTGGTTGTGATGCTATTTGGGTGGTTGTGGATCGATTGACGAAATCAGCTCACCTTCTTCCTATCCGAATAAGTTGCACAATGGAGGAATTGGCTCAAATGTATATCAAAGAGATTGTCAGGTTACATGGCGTGCCTTCTACCATTATATCTGACAGGGATCCTCGTTTTACATCAAGGTTCTGGGGAGCTTTTCAGCGTGCATTTGGGACTCAGTTAAGCTTGAGTACTGTGCATCACCCTCAGACAGATGGTCAGTCAGATAGAACTATTCAGACCTTGGAGGATATGCTAAGGGCTTGTATTTTGGACCAGCCAGCGAGCTGGGATCGGTATATGCCATTGATAGAATTTTATTATAATAATAGCTATCATGCGAGCATCGGAATGGCTCCATATGAGGCTCTGTATGGCAAGAAATGTCAATCTCCATTATGTTGGTATGAAATTAGAGAAAGGAGTTTATTAGGTCCTGAGATGATAGCTGAAAACGACTGAACAGATAAAGAAAATTCGTAGTCGAATGCTTATAGCCCAAAGCCGCCAAAAGAGCTATGCTGTTCAGAGGCGAAAGCCTTTGGAGTTCAAAGAAGGAGAACATGTCTTTCTGAAAGTTACACCAACCATTGGAGTGGGAAGAGCTTTTAAGACTAAGAAACTAAATCCCCGTTATATTGGACCGTTTGAGATCTTGAAGAGAATTGGACTAGTGGCTTATAGAATTGCCTTACCGCCGTATTTTTTGAATTTGCACGATGTGTTTCATGCATCACAGCTTCGGAAGTATACTCCTGACGCAAGTCATGTTCTAGAATCGGAACCAGCCCAAGTAAGAGAAGATCTAACACTTCGAGTAATTCCAGTGAGAATTGATGATACTAATATTAAACGATTATGCGGGAAGGAAGTATCATTAGTAAAAATAATTTGGATTCGAGCTGATATCGAGGAACATACCTGGGAACTCGAATCAGATATGCGAAAGGACTACCCACATCTCTTTTCAGGTAATTGAATTTGAATTTTGAGGGCAAAATTCTTTATTAGGTGGGTAGAATGTATACCCCGGTTAAATTAGTAAATAATTAGTCAATAAATTAGTTTTTAATAAGGAGGATTAGAAATGTGAATATTATATTAAATTAGGATAGAGCTCGTCAAAACGAGAATTTTGACACCAATTTCGAAAAAATCGGTCCAAAATTAGACCGAACGGGCCGAACCGGTTGAACCGGGCCCAAACCGGGCCCGTGGGCCCAACCGGCCCAGCATTTAATGAATCCAAGTCTCTCTTCTTCCCCATTCAGCAGAGGCAGCGTGAAACACATTTAGGGGAAGAGAGAAACGAAGAACGTTTCCAACCCTTACGGTAAATTCAATTTGCCGTAACTCCTCCGTCCGAGCTCCGATCGCCACACCGTTTGTGGCCACGCGTCCACCGCGTCGAGCTCTACATTTCTACCGGAACAATTTTATAAGTAAATCATTCTTTTATTCTCAGCCTCTTCTTCCCCAATTTTTGGGAAATTAAGTGGAGGTATTAAATTTCTTTACTCTTTGATATTTTAGGATCCAATTAGCTTGAGGAAAACGTTCACTCTTGCTTATGTGAAGCTTGGGTAAGGTGAGAAAATAATAATTCCATTTTAATTTCATTTAATTTGAGCTTTGAGTATTAAATTGGGTATATATGTGTTATAAATGTGTATTAGGTTGTAAATAAATAATTGGAGCTTGAAATTGTGAATACTGGAGCTTGGAGGAAGCGGATTAGTTGAGGTTTTGAGGGCTGTGTTCTTTTAGGAAAATTGTCTTGGAATAATTCTTGGGAATCGGCTAAGGTATGGTTTAGGTTTCTTGCATTTAATATATAATGTTCTGTGAAAACTTAGGCTAGATGACCATAGGATAAGTTAGAATGCAGGTGTATATTTAATGTTTAGTAATGGGTTGATGAATATGCTTGGTTTGGTTTGGTGATTT
Organism: Arachis hypogaea; assembly: GCF_003086295.3. Classification (NCBI taxonomy): domain Eukaryota; kingdom Viridiplantae; phylum Streptophyta; class Magnoliopsida; order Fabales; family Fabaceae; genus Arachis; species Arachis hypogaea. Next base: position 114,748,033 of record NC_092046.1, read on the forward strand.
GTTTGTAAGATGATATTGGTTGCTAGTTGGATCTTTGAAAGGATATGTGATTGAATTGTTGATTAAATGGCTATATTTTAGTTTGGTTGAATGATGATTGATGAAAAGATATGGAGCTTGTTGAGGATTATTGTTAGCAATTTGGATTGGTGGTAATAGGTTTGAAAATAATTGGAATGGAAATTTTGAATGAAAAATGAGGTATTTTGTGTTAAAATCCTAGGATTTGTGAACTATGATTTTTAGTTGAATTTTGGTTGTTGGATTTGAATATTGTATGAGTATAATTATTGATCTGAGGTAGATTTATTGTGGTGATTGTTATGATGATGAGGAAGGGTATGTTGAATTGAAAAGAATACAGGTTTGGACCCGAAAAGGGTGGCAAAGTCCGAGTTTTAGAAGAGATGCTGCCGAAATTTTATAAAAATTAGAGATTTTGTTTAGATGATTATTTAAAAAGATTTAGATTCAAAGGTTATATGGTTTGATTTTAAGTTATTAAGAAAATGAGCATGTTTTAAGTTTGATTCATTTAGAAAAGAATGAATTATGTTTTGAATTGAAACTATTGATGGACGGAATGGGAGGTGTGATAATGAAAGATAAGGATTGAATATGATTGATGTATGATGATGAATGAGATGCGATTGAGAATGATGTAGATGTTGATGAATTATAATTGAATTATTTATATGGCTTGAATAATTTAATGATCTGAGATACGAGGTTCCCTGGATTAAGTGCCGTGGCTTGCCACCACGTGTACCAGGTTGAAAACTCGATACTCTGTTGACCCTACGACGTAAGTGTGACCGGGCACTATATAAATTCCCGGGAATGTTACCCCCATTGAGTAATATTGATTATTTGAGATAAAGCTATGCATAGACTCTTGGGGATGCACGTCGGGGGACAGTCTAAGGACAACTCAGACTTGTCGGGTTGGCTGGATAACCGACAGATGAGCCTCATCAGCCATAGGACAGGCATGCATCATCTACATATTACTTGAATTACTTGCTTGTGCTTTAATTGGGTGTGCCTATATGTACTTGCCATGTTAAATGTGTATTTGTTACCTGCAGTATTTGTAACCTTCTTGTGCTTGCCTTTATCTGTCTATTTGTCTGTGAAAATGCATGATGGAGTTGGAGGTATGGAGGAATGGCAGTATGGGACCTAGATTTAAGATTAAGTTAAGTTAGGTTTAAATATTCTTAGAAACCACCTTTTATGGCTTCTGTTTAATACTTTAAACTCTATAATCTGAGTGTCGGCGTTCTAGGATTGCCTCTGGCATTCCCAAGACCTTATATATTATGTGTGTGGCACCTTTACCATACTGAGAACCTCCGGTTCTCATTCCATACTATGTCGTCATTTTTCAGATGCAGGTCGAGAGGCATCTCGTTAGGCGTTTGGACTCTTGAAGCGGAGTGGTTACTGGGTTATTTTGTTATGCTATGATGTATATATATGTACTTAGCTTTCTCTCCACATAACTTATTCTTTTTGATCCTCCTAGAGGTGTATGGAGAGGTAGGATTTTGTTTATGTACATTTGGGTTTTGGATATGTATATATATGTATATATGTGTGTATATTCTCCGGCCAGTCTTGACTTCGCAGGCTGAGTCAGGTGCTCGTTATTTTGTATCTTTGACTCTCTGTTCTTGTTTTGGGTTACTTTACACTTGACAGCGGTAGCTTTCTTAGCACACAAGTTAACTCGTTTCTCGAGCGTTGCGCTTTTATTTCACGATTTCTATTTCCTCTATTCTTCAAGGCTCCTAGCATATTATAATTCTTCTGCTATTATATATATACATTTTATTTTAGAGATCGTAATACCACACCATGTAAGACCCAGAACTTTGAAAAGTCTTTTTATGATCAAGTCTCAAATCATATAGTTATTTACAGCCTTAATTTCAGAAATTATTTTATTAAAGATAATTAAGGCAAGTTTTGATTTATTGGATTTGAGATAAGTTATGATTATTATCCAATTTCACAATTATTGGATTATTTTCTATATTCAAATTATAAAGTTGGTAGTTGTGAAATAATAAGGATTTCTATATGATTTGGATTAAATAATTAATATTTTAAATATTAATACTGCTATTTTGGAAAATAGAGAAATTAATTATATTATTTCTAATTTTTAGATTTGGGCATTTTATTGAAAATAATTTGTAAAATTGATGAGCAAATAGTATTTTTCTATATACAAATAGTGTTGGATTTAAATTGGGTTTCAATTACTATATTTTTCCAAATTTCATTTGAAATTACTAAAATGCCCCTAACCCTAATTTTCAAAAATGAAACCCTAACCCAGTAACCCGTAACCGACCCGGTTTCCCCTTTTTCCCATACTCAGCAGACCTCTCCCCCCTTTTCTTCAATTCAATGCACAGCACACCCACGATGTTTCCCTCATCCAGCAACAGCAGAACCCCACGGTTTCTTTCCCTTTTCCATGAAAGAAATGAATCAGAAGCAGAAAGGGGGAGATGGAGCAGAGCTACGAACAGGGGAGGGACGAGCCGCGCTACTGTCACCGGTCACCTCGTCGCCGTGCCCAGATCGCATTCAGCCCTCGTCACCGCCATTTGTCTTCAGCCTCATGGCGTTCTTGTTCGACCACTGCTGCTCCCATGTCCTCCAACGGTGCTGCTGTTCTCGCCGATAGAGCCGCTGCGAAGAGAAGGAAGGGTGCTGCTTCACGCCTCGCCGCCGTCGCTCCTCTGAAAGGGGCTGTAGTGGTCGCCGTCGAGCATGATGGGTGGAGGAGAGGGAGAACTCGCGTCTGAGACTGGGAGGAGGTGGGGTTTCGCCGCTGTTGGGGTCTCACCGCCGCCGTCCCCGTGGTGGCTGGTGTCGTCGCCGGAGAAGACCACCGGAGTTGCTGTCTGCTTCTGCCTCGGGATTATGTAAGTTGCCGGAGCCCACTGCCGCCAGAGCTGACCAGAACCACCACTGTGGTTGCCGCTGGGATTGTGAACGGAAGAAGGAGACGCTGGTTCTGTCACAGCCGTTCCCGGGGGAGAAATCAGTTGCGCCGCCGTGCCTGGCGGCCGGGAATGCCACTGCTGTCGCCGGAAAATTATGTCGGTAAGGGTTTTAAGTTGATTCTCCTTTCCGTTGAGTTTCCGGGAACCTCATTGTCGCTGCATGTTGTTTAGGTCACCGCTGCCGCTTTAGGTGGCTATCGGGCTGCCGCCGAACCGGTTCGGAGACCGTCGCTGTTTCGGTTCAGCCGTTCCTTCTTCGGTTCGGTAAGCGTTTCAATTGGAAAGCCCTTTTGTTATTGTTCCGTTATCTCACGCTGAGGTTTGTGGCATTAATTGCTATAAGATTGAGTTTCGGTTGTTGTATGTTGCGATTAGTGTTGCTATTGTTATTGCGAAAGTGGCTGGGAGCTGAGGTTTTGGTTGCTGGTGATTTCGAGTTGAGGCGGAAAGAACTTATGAGGCGTTTGGATTATGGATTTGCGTGTTGAGGTAGGGGCGCTTTCCGAAAACTACAGTTTATTATTGGAATTATTACATATGGATACTGATGTGAGATATGGTGTAATTAGTGATTGTATCTGCCTTATGTATTATTTGATTGACTCGAATGATTATGGATGTTAGCTTGGCTGAATTGTTGTGTGGCTTGTGAAATATAATGTTTGAAGTTGATTCTTTAAATATTTGAAATGAGTTTAATCCGTTGAGGATTGGTTTGAATTGAGTCAATTATTTTGATGATGTGAAAGATAGAATGCTCTTGAAATCCAGCCTGGGTTGCTTTAATTGCTCTGGTTTTGATAAATGATTTATTGCTGAACCGATTCTTTAAAGCTTTATAAATGAGTTAAATCGGTTGATATTGAGTTGATTTTGAAATAGTTTCCTTGAGGTATGCCATTGAGGCGACTGTTGGATTTAGCTTGCTTTTGAATTGATTTCTGGTTTTGAGCTGTTGAAAAGGAATGAGAAACGGTTTAGTTGGGACCCGAACCGGGTGGCAAAAGTCCAAGTTTTAGGGGAGGTGCTGCCGAAATTTCTATAAAATCCAAGTCTTTATTGAAATGTTGTTTGGAAAATGATGAGTTAAAGACTTCTACTATTTTATTTGAATTATCGAGAAAAGGATGATTCATGCTTTCGAAATGAATTAATAAAGAGGAAATTGTGATTTAGTCTTGCTTCTTAAGAAAGGCATTGTATCTCTTTCAGGAGAAGGTTATTTAGATGAAACTTGTGTTTTAAAGCTGTTTGGATGTGAAAAGGGTTTATGCCTTTGAATTTGACTTGGGGGTTTCAATTAAAGAAGTTTCAATGACTTTGAAAGAACCTGAATGTCTATTGACAAGTTTCATTTTGAAATGTTTTGAGAAAGGTTTTAAGTACTCTTTGAATTCTGAATTCTTGCAAGACTAAAACAATTTTGAACAGTTGAAACGTTCTAGAATTTATCATGGGGGTTGAAGTTGGTTTTGCCTAAGTAAAGGAAGCGGCTTTGAAAGAAGTAAATGATTACATGACTCGGTTTGGCTTAGATCCTATTTGCTTACTCAAATCAGAAAGCCAATGTTTTAATGATTTTAAATGAATTTGGCGAAATGAGTTATGTTATTCTCCCCTAAAGACTTGGGACTCTGCCGAGAAACTTTTGTTATGAAATCCCATTGTTGTATGGGTGATTTTGAATACTTTGAAATAAATCTTTAACTTTCCATGGTTTTGGAAGTTTTGGAAAGAGGAAGCCGAGAGTGGCTTATTTCAAAAAGGGAATTTTCCTTGAGTAAGATTGGCTTATGAGCCTGAGATAATTTGAGAAATGAGATCTTTAAAGCCAAGGCTGAAAAGAGTTGAAACTTGATTTCAAAGTGAAATGAATTGAGAAAATGATTTATGGCTTAAATGCCGATTTCATGAATTTGATGATTTTGAATGTGGAAGTGCTGTTTTATTATGAGCCGGAATGGCTATGTATGATTATGAATATTGACTGGTTCTGGATTGAACCGTGAGCCGGAATGGCTGTGTGTGATTATCAATATTGGCTGGTTCTGGACTGAACCGTAAGCCGGATGGCTGAGATGGATGTTGATCCATGGATGAGAATGAATGCATGTATATGCTGAATTATTGATAATTATGATTTTTGCACTTCCACTATTGGAGATGAGGGTTTCCCTGGGTAGTAGCAATGGCTAGCCACCATGTGCTCCAGGTTGAGACTCGAAGCTCTGTTAACCCAATGTCGTAAGTGTGGCCGGGCACTGTGAAAGGCCCGGATGAGCTCGCCCCCATAAATATTCACCAGTGATGGTGATGGATAAATATTCACCAGTGAGGGTGATGGATATGGATCATGATTATGATCAAGTTTATGATGAGTATAACTCGAGTTGGGGATGCACGACAGAGGGACAGTCCAATGGTTAGCTACCACCTACCAGGACTTGTCGGGTTGGCTCTATAACCGACAGATGATATCATCAGCCACTAGGGACAGGCATGCATCATATGCATTTGTGTGACATTGGTTGGGTGTGCATATTTTACTTGGTTTGCCTATGTGATTAATTGCTAACTGTTCTACTTGTAATAACTGTTTGTTTGTGCTTGAACTTCCTTCCTGTGTTTGCATCTGGGACTTTGTTGGATTGTGGTGATTGGTTGTTGGTTGGATTGTTTGGGCCTAGGGCCGTGGTTGAATTGAGATGGACCGATGGTTGGTTTCGGTATTGTGGTTATGGTTTGGAAATGCGTGAAAGGCTAATTTGGTTCAGCATAGATAAACCTTCTGAAATGCTTTTGAATATTGTTTTAAATGAACAGTTTCTTCTTTCAGAAAAAGGATTTCAGATTTCTCTTTTATTGTAAACGGTTGTTTTTGAAAAGAGGCATAAGATGGTTATTAATCATTGGTATGGTTTATCTTCATGTATCCTATTACAGTAATTCCCAAAACCCTCTACTGAGAACCCTTTCGAGGATGATGTTCTCACCCCCTACATTTTTCCCCTTTCAGGATATGGGCGCAGAAGTTACGAAGAGCTTATTTAATTGTTGTTGTGATGCTCTGTATTGTTTTAGTTATGGTTTACTGCACCCTCGCCTTTATCTTGATATAATCTGTAAGAGGGATAGGAATTGTATTGGATTATGTTTGTAATATTATTTATATATATTTATGTATATATATATGGATGTACTCTTTAGGAGTTGTTATAAGTTGAATGGTATTTATGGATGTACGTTATCGAACGAAAGTATCTTTGGGAGCGGTATTGCGGTTTAAAGTTTTAAACATGCTCATATTTTAGTATTAAATAATATAAGTGTCGTCGTAATGTCCGAGCTATCAGAGTCGCACAGCCGGAAGTGCGAGCTTTGGTAGTTAGGGTATTACACACCACCTCTGTTTTACAACTTAAGCGTAAAACTCTGAGTGGTAGGGTGTTACATATAAACATTATTTGGACCTAACAAAAGATCTTGTTTTTATTTATGTAAATAGTAGTTGTGTAAAATATTTGTGATATTATATAAAATATTAAAAGAGAATAATAATTACGAAAATACAAAATAAAGAAAGAAAAACAAAATACAATTAAGAGTCTTATGATTAATAAGTAGTGATAACAAAAAATCTTAAGGATGAAGTTGTTTTTATAAATTGGTTACAATTCTTAATAATTAATGATTGTCTTGTGTTAAATAAATAAACTAAAAAAATATTATATTAAATTTTATTTTACATCCAAAATAATATAATAGCTCACAAATTATTTTAGAATACATCCAAAACTCAACTATATTTATTCAAGAAACAAATCTTAACAATAGTGTTTTTTATATATAAATTTTTTATAACAATATATAAAAAAAAAACTATAGAAAGTTTGATATTTATTTCTACTTTCTTATCTTACCCCTTATCAATAAATAGTAATTAATTATTTTAAAAATTAGTTAAAAATATAATTATCAGTTAAGTTTTTTTTATTCATATTAT